>NW_026854505.1:0-77887 GCF_026571515.1 Ruditapes philippinarum | reverse complement strand
CAATCAGCTAATTGCTGTCATTTTACTTTAACTTGAATTTACGACTGCGCTATTAGCAGGTTATCTCTTGCATGCAAATTGTATGTTTTAAATTACGTACAGAGTATTGGAAGAAACATAAGATATTTTTTGCATGTTGATATCGGCAGGAACTCATTTATATTCTTGAATGTTTCTAAATGTGATGTAATGGTACATGTTTTTAAATTACCTAGATTTTGAAACTAACCACATTTAGTGTTTTTGTCTGTATCTTGTTTGTTGCTAGGACACGGGCGGTGCTCTTGCGGACAATGTGAGTGTGAACCCGGCTATACCGGTGAGGCTTGCGAGTGTCCTACATCATCTGATTCCTGTATGGCCAGTAATGGAATGGTAAGACTGTTCTTGATTTATTTATCGCATGTGACACGACAACAGAGTTCATTATAAATTTCTTACTATACTCTCAGTATGAATATTATACTAAAAGAATTTATTATAATATATGATGAAAAAATAGTATTTTGTTCAAGTCCTAGTAAAAAACTCTTGAGGTTATTCTAAATGTCACCGAATATATTCTGGTAAACCTGGTAATGAAATTGAAAATGTTATATACTATATTTGTTCGTAAATATGTATCCTCCTGTTAGAACCGTGTGTGTCTAGATTCTTAAACATTCAATCCACCACAAAAAAGCGTAAATAGTAAGATTAAACAAACAGTAAAATGCAGGTCAGGTGTTGTTTTCTGTTATTTTTTAAAACTTATATAAAAGGCAAAGGCTGTTTTAGTTCATCTTAGCAGGTTATGGGCAGTGTTTTTATCATAATGAATAATTTGATAATTATCTTATGATTCAGATATGTAATGGAGTGGGAAACTGTGTCTGCGGCGAATGTATGTGTGATAAAGACTCGTATTTTCGCGGGCCAACATGTGAGGAATGCCCGGTAACTGTTTTTTCCCTTTTGATTATCGTTTTCTACTGTTTCTGTTTCTATCTCTCTTTTTAAAAAAATATGAACTTTAACTGTTGGTAGATATTTTTCTTTTATCTATCTAAATCTATCGTGATTCTCGAATTCGTGAATATTATTTAGTACCGTATTTCTTCGTTGATGTTCTTCTAGGGAAAGAGATGGTAAAATAGAGAAAATAAGAATCCTTTAAGAAAGTCCAACACGGCAAAATTGGAAATGTTGCAGGCTGGGTTTGATTGAGCCTGTTCATGGACGGTATTGTCATATGCAAACTACCGTCCATGCCCCCTAGCACCGCCTTAAGCAGAATTCAACATTTTAACATGAAAATGGTGAAATTTTGAATTTAGAAACATCCGAAGATGCAGATGTGTTCATACGGCGGCTATCATGTAAGTCACGTTAATGCTATAAAGGTCACGGTCACAGAAACATCTGTCTCGTAGCACTTCAAGTATTGTTTTATGTCTCATCCAAGAGTTTTAGATTCAAATCAATTAACGTTTGGTTTACTTGCCTCTACCTTTAGACTTTGAATACATTTGTATATGTTTTAAATGGTAAAATTTTTTATCACATACCCGTACTGCTTTAGCGACTCCGGTAATATGGTACTGCACGTTCATGAATATATTTTGACGGGACGTCATTTATGTTTTACAAACATTGTGTAAAGACGCGCTAAATGATAGCGTTACACTATAAGATGAGTCTTTTTCACATTAAACAGTCTTGATTTGGGTATGTTATATTCGTGTACGTTCATTACTGAATTTACTGAATTGTTGAATAAAATAATGCTATGTTTTGTAGATATTCGTATGAATCAGTTTCATTTATAACATTTGCTCGCCGAAACATATAGCATAGACTTTTAACTTATACATTTCCTCGTTGTACGTGTAGTGATGTGGCGCGAACCAGGTTTTTATTAGATTGAAGGAAAATATCTGA
Source organism: Ruditapes philippinarum (assembly GCF_026571515.1). Classification (NCBI taxonomy): domain Eukaryota; kingdom Metazoa; phylum Mollusca; class Bivalvia; order Venerida; family Veneridae; genus Ruditapes; species Ruditapes philippinarum. The sequence goes on along the minus strand of NW_026854505.1, from coordinate 75,967 downwards.
AGTTTTATTGCCAAAAAAACATTATACGGGCGTCCCCATTAACCATGACTTACTACTACATATGTAACCCTTATAATAGACAACGTGGTTAAACATCCTGGACGTAACAAACAGTTCAATTTTTTTATTGTTGTATATTTTGCAAATAATGTACCATAAAAAGTTTTCTTTAATATCAGAATGAAACAAAATGAGTTGAAGATTTTGCTTTTAGTAAATTTATTATTTACTCATAAACACAGATCCAGTTTAATGATTTTTCAATTTAGATTTTAGAACCGAAACATCCACAGTGTAACCATCGTGGAATGTTTGACCCGTGCGGCACGTGTAAATGCGAACCTTATTTCTATGGGGACATGTGTGAATGCGAGGCCAATTATCGGATTCCAGATCGTGACACAGCCATGGCCGCATGCACTGAGTAAGCCATGCCAATTTTATATGTCAAGGTTAAGTGGAGCCGCGGCCTTGTGGTTAAGGTGTCTGCCTCTCAACCCAGAGATCATGGGTTCGAGCCCTACACGGGCACGACCATGTTTCTTCATTTGACACAAGTACTGGTTGTTCAAGGAAGCGAACTCGAAAGTGATTAATATAAGTTGCAAGAACTTGTGTCGCAATCGAGCTAAAATGAATTTGTTTAAACCATGGTTTTTAAGTGGGAGGGGTGCGTGATATTGAGAAGTTCATTTTGGAAAATGTAGTGACATTATATAATTCGTTTTTCATCTGTGCCTGATTTAAGACACTTTATGAAAGACTCTAATCTTGCAACTGTGTTAAAAATACCTTTAGGTCTGAGAATTACAATTGATCTAACATAACTAACGCTATTCTAGGTATCCAGTAAAGATCTCCTTTTTTCAACTTAAAGCCGTATGCCTCGAGATAAGCCAAACTATTGCAAGACTATAAATATGTACTAAGTTTTTAAGAAAAGTAGAAAGATTCAAGTAATGATATATATGTTATTTGCCATATTAATTAATTTGCAATATTTATCACCATATATCAACTGCGCAAAGTTCTAACCCAGTGAGGATTGTTTGTCCTTGCATGGATTTTAAGTGCCTTTTTCAATGTGAAAATTACTTTCTTTGTTCACTTGATAAAATTAAACAACTTTTAAATACATTCAAGATTTTCATGAAAAGTTACATGAATCTGGAGGTATGCTGCTTTTAACCTGTCTGAGATATTTAATGTATGAGCTATTTTGGGAAATGGAACAATATAAATGCAACTTTGGTATGAAATCAAAGTTTTAATGAAAAACTGTTAATTCTCTCGGCTAAAATTGTTTCATTCTTTTATTTTTTTATTTTTTCCTAGCTCCGGTTCTGCGGAGCCGTGTAACGGGAGGGGTGAGTGTAAATGTGGGTCATGCGAGTGTTTTTCACGAGGATCGAACATGACTGAGGGTTATTTCGGACGGTATTGTGAATGTGACGACTTCTCATGTCCAAAACATGAAGGCAAATTATGTGGAGGTAATAATTGCTTTTCAAAATTTGTGCATCTGCTACTTAACATGAACATTAAGGGAAATAGTCCAATCATTAAATATTTGTTTTGGCTACCTTTCTTTAAGATAAAATATGGCTAAAGCCAAACGAAATTTCTGTATAACGTTTTATTTGTAAAAAAAGAGTGGAACAATCATTTTAAACTTTAGGCAGATTAAACATTCCCAATATCAACTATTGGCAATCACCATTGTAACAGTCAATCTTTTGAAATATGTGTATAAAGTACATGTATATAGTTAATTCAGCTCAACTTAACAATAGAAAAAATAGCAGAATATCAAACTTATAGTAATCAATTGTATGTACTGATGGGGAGGCTGTGCCAGTCTTTTAGTTTCATTTCTTTTTCTTAAAATGTGCTGTAATTTCAATTATTACCAAAATAAGAAGATCTGTCCATTGCGCCATTAATCCTTACTGTTGTGTTTTTCCATTCATATGCTTAATATGGTAATCTAATCATTTTGTTAATATTCCAGAACTTTTCATAAAGGTACACATTCGGACTGTTAATCATGCCAATTTTGAAGAACCTAAACTGTCAATATTAAAATGACATACCAGCAAGTATGAAGACTGTTCAATATAATATCACAATACCATTTAACAACTGACGATTCCTTATCACAATATTCTAGGACTGTTCATCATGCCGGCATAAATACTTTATGTCATTTATCATTAAATAATAATAATAACTGAAAATTATGCAACATATTTTATTGAACATAAAATTTTTACATATTTACATATAACATAATTGAGATCAATAAAGATACTGTTTTGTGATGAGTATTAATATTCATGCTCTACGGACATAAAATTGTCTTCTCCTGAAGCAAACCTCGAATAAAATCACGGAAATATCATTCATATTTCAAAAGAAAGTTATTCCCATTTAACTACTCGTCGCTGACTTTGATTGCTTCATATATTTATTAAAGGTAAATATTTCTTGAAAAAAATACATATCTACAAAGCTTATTCAAAATTGAATCAATCTACGTGAAAACTGATCAGGAAGCTATATGTTTTTTTATTGCCAATTCTCAACTAAGTTATGGTAATTTATCGATATAATCTATTTTTAAACATCACTAGCTTGAAATATGAACTGCGGGAAATGTGTTGTTAACAGGGTTTGGGGTAATTACGTTTGGTTATGTACGTCTTACCATTTCCCGCAAATAGATGAGTACATCGAAGCGTCAGTTCTATAAATTGTATTAAAATTGCGTGTTTCGATAACAAAACAAAACAAAAAAGAAACAAAACAAAAAAAAACACACATTTTCTGTGGTAATTTTGCAAAAATTCCTCTTATGCCGCCGATTATTTTTAGAACACAAATATATAAGTTTTTGATTTTATTTATTCAAATTATTGTGAACATTAAATACTTCAGCGGCAAATATCGTTTTCACTTCAGTGTTGTTATATTTTTCTGGTCCTTCGGGATCATTGATGCCAGCACTATTAAGTGTTGAGAATTGAGTACCGCTCAAGCCGGTGCTAGGGGGCGTGAGGGATGTTGCACGTATTCATTATCCCTCATGTACAGACTCAATCTAACCGAGTCTGCAGTTCTCTTGTAATTTTGTTGTGATTAATGCTTCCGAGGGATCACTTGTTTCCAGATTTTTATTATTTTCAAATTAAAGTTTCGTAAATATGTTGATGAATTCCCGATGTTCGACTGTAAGCCATTCGTATATACATGCGTTTTACTTTGTTATTTTTTAAAAAGCTTCTTAAATTATTCTTTAAATTTTGCTTTTATTTATCTGTATCGAAAATTTGAATGTTACACATGGACTATCAAATTATAGAATTGAATAAACTTTCTAATTACACAATACGGTGCCTTTCATTTTATTGAAGACTGGTCCTTGCGTCTTTCACTGAAATAATTATTTCCTTGTTCTGTTCTGGTAAGAAAACATATTTGACCACATATGACTTTCTGTCATTTAACTATTCGCTACTTCCGATTTTTGTTGTATCGAATCAAATTCTTTTATTTGTCAATTCGAATCAATAATCACAACCGGGTGAACGACTACAAGGTACTTTGGTCATGTTTTTTACCCCAAGTATTTAAATGTGTCTATGGGGATTTCTTTTTCTATATTTGCACATCTCTATTCTGTGATAAATGCACATTTCATCTTTATTTTGTACATGTATTTTATTTGTTACTATAGGACACGGTCGATGTGTTTGTGGTGAATGTCAATGTGACACTGGTTATTCTGGCGAGGCATGCGATTGCACGACAGACACGAGCACGTGCAAGTCAAGTAATGGATTGGTAAGCTAAGATTAGTGATCTTTATACTCTGAGGTATCACAATGTTTTTGTTTATATTGTATGGAGTAGTTGTATGGATTTGAGTCAAAACCATAATCTAAACCAGACATCACACAAAATAGCGCTCAAGTTGTTAATGTCAGGAAATAAAGCGAACAAAATGTTGTGATATGTTACTTTTACTATACATGTATTTGTCACTAAGCTTGTCTGAAGTTCATTGCCTGCAAGATTTCCTTTATTTTTAAATGACCCTAACCCTAACCTTATAATTTAGCAACTTTAAACATTTCTGTGGCATTATAGAATGTTTCTGATTGAAGGTCATTCTGTACTGGTTGTATCGTCTTTTGTGATCATATGTATGTTCTTATTGTAAGTCATTCATTGAAAAAATTCGGTGAAAAACGTTTTCGAAAATAGTTCAATTTTTTTCTTAATCTTCAAATTATTCTTCTCTGAAAGAAGTGTGACATCATTGCTTAAGTTTTGGTTGTTTCTGGGATATTACAAGTTTTAAAGCATTCACTTGTTTTTGTAGTATATTTTTTGCTTTCAAACTGCAGCTATGCAACGGACATGGCAGTTGTATATGTGGAGAGTGTGTGTGTGAAGAAACATTTAGAGGACCAAAGTGTGAGGACTGTCCTGTAAGTGATAATGAATCTATCAATTGTTAAAACCCTACAGTTACTCACTATGTCGGACACCGTAGTCACGGGAGAGTAACTGTTACACGAGGGATGGTGTTCTTATGATAACTTGTCAGGAGTTATTGGGATAATTGTCACGGAGTTCGTCGGAACAACTTTTGTATATACTACAAAAACACTCGTCAAGTGTAAAAGTGATTTTGGTGCTAAATTAAACTTTAATAATAAAGCTTGCCTTTCATCTTGTTTTATGTGTCAAAAACTAATTAATAGGCCATTTTTCATAGCCTCTTGCTTAAAATCTTGTAGTTTTGAGTAAAATATCCAAATTATTATCGCACGTATTGACCTGTTTATTTCTGGTCTTCATCCTTGCCATACATAATTACCAAATTATATGCAAAGTTGCAAACATAAAGCCCCTGCTAACATACTTACTTTTACCCGATTTTATAAATGGCCTGATGTTTTTGTGATATCTCCAAAGATGTCATAAAGTTCTTATGATAACTTCTGTTACTGCCAGTGTGTTTCTTGCGCTAAATCACGGAGCGTTTAAACGTTTTTTATTATTCTCATTTTGAAATGTAGTACGCTCATCCTTTGCACAAATATGAGGATATATAATGTTGGTTTCGAGTGTATTTTTTAGTTCAAGAGAGAGATATTATTTCTTACCCCTGTTTCTTGTGCAATGTTTCATTTTATAGTATTTTTGCTGACACAAATATCGTAGACTGGAAACGGGATTGATGTACAGCATTGACTAAAGTGATAAAATGCGCTTTGAGAGTAGTGTCTTCATATAGACATTATAAAAGACTTTTTGTTACAATGGTGCAAAGATTTGGAATAGAATACCATCTATATACGTTTTTCTAATTCTCTGACATCTTTTAAAAAGGCAACTTTAAAGAACATATCTTACAAATCAAATACAATGTACATGTAAATATTTTCATAACTCTGTCAATACTTATCATGCCTGTATATTGTTAATATTTGTAAATGAAAATGGTATAAGTGATATTCAATATCCTAAAAGAGGGTTTGGCAAAATCTAAATTGAACAGTTGTTATTGTTTTATAATGTTTTGTGTTTGTGCAAATTGTTCGAGAGATCGGTAGTTAAAGCCAACCGCAGTTGCGTTTTTATCATGTATCGTACTTTTTGGAGACATACATGGGGAGATTATCCTGGTTATATTCTTGTTTATTATGGTATAAAATGATAAAAATTACAATGCCCTTAGATAAGGGAAGCACAACTATATATCGGCTGCTTAAGAAAGGTGATTGCTTAAAATATGTGCAATTGAGAACAACGTGTACGTTCTGAGACATTTTTGTTTTGCGGATGACCGCTTATTCAATATTTACTGTAGATGACAGCTTATCACCTGTTTATCCTTTACAGACACTAAAGACAAACATTTTTAATTCACGTAGTTGTGCAAAGGATGAACGTACTATATTTCATAATGATTTACAACCTTATTGAATATAAAAGCGCTTAAACGTGCAGTGATTTAGCGCACGAAAAACACTGGCAGAAACAAAAGTTATCATAAGAACTCTATGACATCTTTAGAGTTATCACAAGAACTCTAGGACATTTAAAAACAAAATCTGGTATAAATTTGTTAGCCGGGGCTTTATGTTTATGTATGGCAAGAATGTAGACCAGATAAAAACAGGTCAATACGTGCGAATTTGCAAAAAAATTGGAAATTTTACTTAAAACTACCAGATTTTAAGCAAGAGGCGATGCAATATGGCATATGAATTCGTTTTTGATACATTATACAAGATGTTAGGCAAGCTTAATCATAAAAGTTTAATTTAGCACCTAAAACGCACTTTTTAAGATAAGAATTATCATTTTTGACGAGTGTTTTTGTAGTTTATACAAATGTTTAACGACGACCTCGGTGACAGTTTTCACCAGAACTCCGGACAAATTACCATAAGAACTCCATCCTTCATGTAATAGTTCCTCCCCCATGTAAGTGTCTAGTTTAACATGTTTCGCCAAAAATAAGCATCCGAATTAATTCTACTAAGCGCGTTTGAAAACTTTTTTTGTGAAAACGAATTTTATTGTCATACTATATAACTCGTCAAAAAGTAGTACCAATAAATATACATATTTATGTTTTATGTAGGATCGGTCACACAAACTGTTGATATAGAAAACAAAGGTAGAGTCTAAAATACGTATCATATTGTATTACATATATGTTTTTTTCGACCAGTTTGTTTGTAAAGTAACTTGTTAATAATTGCTTCTTAGATCCAGGAACATGAATTTTCTAGTGAACTTTGTTCGTATCGTGGTACGAACATGTGTGGTGACTGTGTATGTGATGAAGGTCACTATGGTAAGGCGTGTGAATGTGATGTCATGCCCGAAATGACGAGAGAAGAAGTTATGCGCCAGTGTATAAGGTTAGATTTCTATATTTTATAAACTACTTGCTTTTTCTAATAAATGGCACGGAGCATATATCAAAATGTCACAGCGTTCCTGAGATGGCTGTCAGCTTATTTACTGTAATTTTTTCGAGATGAAATATGTATAATTAATCTAAAGGACTCGGCACAGTGTTGAGATAGTGTAAAAAGTAATTCAAAAAAAATATACTGGATATATAACGTGCTTTGCCTGCTCATTTGCAAACTACTTAATAGTAACTAAGCCTTAAACTGGCAGATTTTACCTTCTTCCCAAAATACACAAAGAGGGAACCCCAGGCCGCCCCATTGTTTCTGTCAACGGTCACCCAACAGAACGCATCTCAGAATTAGCCGACCACCATCTTCGGCCATTTGTACGTTCTTTGCCTTCTCATTTGCAGTGGTCAAATGTAACACGCAAATCACGTGAGACATACTGGATTCGCCGACTTAATACGCTTGAGCCATCAGGAGTCAATGAAGGAGACTAACTTTAACAGAAATTTTCGCCTATATCTGACAACTTGATTGAAACCTTCCTTAAATAATCAGGCGGTGCCGGGGAGGGCACTCTTTCCTGGTGCTTGGGAGCTTTCCATATATTGTCATTTGTATTTAATTTCTACTTTATAAAACATCTTACTTGATGAAAATTAGAATTTCTGACATTATTTTTTAGTAAATAAATACAAAACGGCTTTATACATGTAGTTTAAATTTTTGTTAAAAAAGTTTAAATTCCCCTAAGATTCGATATTATATCTACGTTACAGCACATTGTCCTCGGGCTATAATATTATTTTGTTAAGTATAACAACAATGACCATTCATAATCCATGCAATTTTATCACCTTTCTAGCGACTGTGTTTCAGTTTAATATTTGATACTATACAGTACACACGTATAGAGATTTTTGTTTTGTAATACACCCCTGATGAAGGCATAATACGCCAACAGTACTTGGGTATTTATACTTTAGCACTGTATGAACGTTTATTTTCTCCCAATTAATTGTTCGTCTACGTTTTTGTATCCTTGTTGGGATCCAGTGTTTTTGAAAGGTGTTTTGTAGATGTAAACATTTTCACAAACCTACTGAATATATAATATATAGACTAAGGGTAAAACACGCCAAATCGGCCGAATGATGTCACAAGTCCAGTATAAGTGAAAATTGCAAAGTCATTCTTATGTAAAACATATAAAACTAGTCTATATATCAAATTGTAGAAAATCAAGTGGGGACTGGTTCCACGGTTGTGTCCGACCAGCAAAAAAAAAAAGATATCGATATGTTGTTCAAAAACGGTTTAAGTGTGGACAATAATGTCGGTGATGTCATTTAGCTGCAATTTGATATATATCTTTATATGATTTACCCAAGAATGACTTTGTAATTTTTCTTAACAAAGGACAATACATTGGGCCCATTTGCGTGTTTAACCCCTTTTTTTTTATTTTTATAACAGTCAAAAATATTTTTTTTATAAAAAAACTTTTTTAACACTTTTCCCCAAAACTGTGGAGCCCTGTTAACTAATAGTGTACTACAGTACATTTTAAGACAATAATCTTGAAATTGGCAATTATGGGATAACATAAATAACTATTTTTAATACAAGGTCAGTTTAAACGTGAAGTGCTTCAATTGAAAAGTAATAAGCAACAAGTTATATAAGTATAATCGTGTATAACTTCATGCTGACAAACTTATTCTGCATAATTTAAGTATATGTAGCTTAGATCCGATTTTGTGATTTGATCAAAAGATATTACTGAAGAATTATTCAATGAATTATCTTGACCAAGTTATATTTTGTTGTAAAACAATAAAATTATCTCAAGGTTTTGAACTACCTCATTTTGCCTCAAATTGAATTGCACCTTTTTATACCTCTGCAATTGAAATTATTTCATAGTATTACGATGATATTTATAATACCCCCTTCGAAAAAGAGGGGGTATATTGTTTTGCTAATGCCGGTCGGTCTGTCTGTCCGTCGGAAGACCATATGGGTTCCGCTAATTATCATCACAAAGTCAATATATTTCACATACTGATTGGCCATAACTAGTTAATGACCCCTATTGATTTTGTTGTCACTATGTCAAAGTTCAATATAACAGGGGCCTTAAATGTCGGAATGGTTTCCGCTCATTTTCTTGAAATATATTTATCACAAAGTCATATTTCATATACTGGTTGGTCATAAGAAGTGGATTTTGGGGTGATAAGGTCAAAGATCATGACCACGGAGGCCTTAAATGTTAGAAAAGCTTCTCCTAAAAGCTATTAATCACAAAGTCTTCATATTTCAAATACAGATTGGTCATAACCAGTAGATAACCCCTTTTTCATTTGGGGGTAATTAGGTCAAAGGTCAAGGTCATAGGTGCCTTAAATGTCGAACTGGTTTCCGGTCCTTACAAGTTTCTTGAAAACTATTTCTCACAAAGTCTTCATATTTTACATACGGATTGGTCATAACTGACCCCTATTGATTTTGGGGTCACTAGTTCAAAAGTCAAGGTCACAGGAACGTTGACTATCAGAATGGATATTGCTCATTACCTTGAAAACTATTTATCACAAAGTCTTCATATTTCGCAAATTGATTGGTCATATGTAGTAGATGACCCCTATTGATTTAAGGTTACTAGTTCAAAGGTTAAGGTCACAGGCGCCTTAAATTTCAAAATGGTTTCTGTTCATTGAAAACAATTTATAACAAAGTTTTCTTATTTCACATTTTGATTGGTCATATGTGGTAGATTATCTGATGATCCCTTTTGATTTCGGGGTAACTAGTTCAAAAGTCAAAGGGGCTTAAATGTCAGAATGGTTTCCGCTCATTATCTTTGAAACTATTTATCACTTCCCCTCATTATCTTGAAAACTATATATCACAAAGTCTTCATATTTCACACTTTGATTGGTCATAACTAGTAGACGTCCCTTATTGATATTCGGCCTTAAATGTAAGAATGGTTTCCGCTCATTACCTTGAAAACATTTTTACCACAAAGTCTTCATATTTCACATATTGATTAGTCATAATGGGCGCATTAGTTCAAAGGTCAAGGTCTTTATATTTCACACTTTGATTGGTCATAACTAGTAGATGTCCCTTATTGATATTCGGTCTTAAATGTAAGAATGGTTTCCGCTCATTACCCTGAAAACTTTTTTATCACAAATTCTTCATATTTCACATATTGATTAGTCATAACGGGGTCATTAGATCAAAGGTCAAGGTCTTTACATTTCATTTATTGTAGTTGGTCATTATTTGTCTTCTTTTTCAAAAACCGAACACTTCCATGTACCCATTAATGGCAAGTATCTATAACAAAATTGCCAAAAAGACTAGAAAGGGTGCATATGTGTCGTTCTAAATTTCTTGTTATTTATTGGAACGATATGTGTCTGATTTTGTTGGGTTTTCTATAAACTTTTTGTCATAAAAAGATTACAAATGACTTGAAATAACAAACACAATAAATTAATGTAAATAAAAATCTCTTTTTTACAATAAGTCCAAATTCAACAACTGGAGTAATGTGTTCTGGGAGAGGAGAATGTATTTGTGGGTTTTGTAGTTGTAACCCTTTACGGCCTCAATCATCACAAGTTTACTCGGGTCAGTTTTGTGAATGCAATGATTACTCATGTTCCTACAGTAATAACCGGATATGTGCAGGTAATCAATTCATTTATTACAATATTCCTTATAATCAGGTACGCGCGGCATTAAATGAGTCAACTGAAACTATTATATGTTAAGCATATACTTGTCGAGATTGTCTTAGACCAACAAATGCCTTTGTTGTTAATGTTATCAAGATGTAAAATCAACAACAACGACAAAAAAAACAACAAATAACAGAGGGAAGAGTCGCCGATTGAATCATTTTGTATTTAGTGGAATGAAGACATCAATCAGCTAATTGCTGTCATTTTACTTTAACTTTAATCTGACTACTATGCTGTAAGCAGGTTATCTCTAGCATGCAAATTGTACGTTTTAAATTACGTGCAGAGTATTGGAAGAAACATAAGATATTTTGCATGTTGATACCGGCAGGAAATCATTTATATTCTGGAATGTTTCTAAATGTGATGTAATGATACATGTTTTTAAATCACCTAGATTTTTAAACTATCCACATTCAGTGTTTTTGTCTGTAACTTGTTTGTTGCTAGGACACGGGCGGTGCTCTTGCGGACAATGTGAGTGTGAACCCGGCTATACCGGTGAGGCTTGCGACTGTCCTACATCATCTGATTCCTGTATGGCCAGTAATGGAATGGTTAGACTGTTCTTGATTTATTTATTGCATGTGACATAGTTCATTTTGACATTTCTTATAATACTCTCAATATGAATATTATACTAAAAGAATTTATTGTAATATATTATGAAAAATAATATTTAATCAAGTCCTAGTAAAATAAACTCTTGAGTTTATTCTAAATGTCACCGAATATATTCTGGTAAACCTGGTAATGAAATTGAAAATGTTATATACTATTATTTGTTCATAAATATGTATCCTCCTGTGAGAGCCGTGTGTGTCTAGATTCTTAAACATTCCATGCACCACAAAAAGCGTCAATAGTAAGATTAAACAACCACTAAAATGCAGGCCAGGTGTTGTTTTCTGATTTTTTTTTAACTTTTATAAAGGCAAAGGCTGTTTAAGTCTATCTAAGCAGGTTATGGGCATTGTTTTTGTCATAATGAATCATTTTTTAATTATCTTATGATTCAGATATGTAATGGAGTGGGAAACTGTGTCTGCGGCGTATGTTTGTGTGATAAAGACTCGTATTTTCGCGGGCCAACATGTGAGGAATGCCCGGTAACTGTTTTTTCTCTTTTCATTGTCGTTTTCTACTGTTTCTGTTTCTATCTCTCTTTTTAACAGAATATTACTACTGTTGGTAGATATTTTTCTTTTATCTATCTAAATCAATCGTGATTCTCGAATTCATGAATATAATTTAGTATCGTATTTGTTCTTGATGTTCTTCTGGGCAAATGGATGGTAAAATAGAGAAAATAAGAACCCTTTAAGAAAGTCCAACATGGCCAAATTGGAAATGTTGCAGGCTGGGTTTGATTGAGCCTGTTCATGGACGGTATTGTCATATGCAAACTACCGTCCACGCCTGCTAGCCACAGCTTAAGCAGAATTCAATATTTTAACATAAACATGGTGAAATTTTGAATTAAGAAACATCCGTAGATGTGTTCATACGGCGGCTATCATGTAAGTCACGTTAATAATGCTATAAAGGTCACGGTCACAGAAACATGTGTCTCTATTGTTTTTATGTCTCATCCAAGAGTTTTAGATTCGAATCAATTTACGTTTGGTTTACTTGCCTCTACCTTTAGACTTTGAATAAATTTGTATATCTTTAAGCATACAAAGTTATCAAATGATCATTTCAGACATGTCCTGGAGTGTGTCAGACTTACAAAAGCTGCGTGTTCTGTATATTAGGATCAGGGGAGTACACTAAAGAATATTGTTCGACAAACTGCCAGATGCGGAATATTGAGATTGTCGATTCATTGAATCTGGATGGAGAAAACGGTCAGTTTTGAAACATCAGAAATAGTTTCATGTCAAAAAGGCGATTGATGCAAATAAAACGAACTTTTAGATATTTAAGACAACTGTTAATACTTCTACATTTAATCCTTTACTACACGAACAGTCAACATACATTGAAAATAAGATAAATATTCTTTTTAATCAACAATAGGATATGAGAGCATATGTAAGATGGCATTATCTAACAGTTTATGTAAAACAGATTACCTAAGTAGTTTACTACCATTGATTAAGGCTTTCTAACACTGTGAAATGACAAACGAGTTTAAAACATCAATGTTTTGGCATATATGTTACAGACTGTTGGTGATACACTGATACAGATATTTTAATGTAGATCAAGATCTTAATGTCCCTTTATACGAGGGTTGTTCAAAAAGTAAAAGGATTAAGAGTCTTGCATATTCATATTTCATTCAATTAAGAATATTTTCATATGTACAGCGATCGTAAAATATTCTCTACAATTTAAGCATAAATTTATAATATTCTTTTGCTAAACGTGTGTTTTCTATTATATTGAATAACCATGGTAACACGCATCCGGCGCAACATATCAAAATAGTTATTGAAGCTACGTTGTACTTCGAATTCATTTATAGTTTATTCTCTGATTGTCTATATATTCCATCAACAGATTTAGTTATAATTATGTGACATTATGTTCAAATTTGACGTCATTCGGATATAAAATGGCTCGTTGAACACGACATTATTGTTGTGTATACATTTAACATTGTATTTTCAGTTTCTTGTATTTGGCCTTTTTCAATTTGGGTGGTTCCAGTAGTCCTACTTGAATACTGTATAATCACCCTTAGGATATGTTGCCTGCTTTTTAAATTTGTCTTTTGACGTCTTAACTGTGATATGCAGGCTTCATAACCTCAGATCCCCTTTCAAAATTCCATTTTGTTTAGTTCCGCCCATTGTTTTCTCGTTTAGGGCACACGCATTCTTTGACTTGGGGACCATACGCCGCTTTTCATGGAATGACACTACTGTGTCACATTGAAGGTTCCATGATAACTGCCGTATGAACACATCTGCGGATGTTTTGAATTTAAAATTTCACCATTTTTGTGTTTAAATGTTGAATTCTGCTTAAGCCGGTGCTAGGGGGCGTGGACGGTAACTTGCACTTTCCATTACCGTCCATGAACTGGCTCAATCAAACCGAGCCTGCAACATTTTATAATTTTGTCGTGTTGGGCTTTCTTTAGGGATTCTGTTTTTCACTATTTTGTTATTTAGTTTATAACAGCAGTGGTCATCACGTTAAATGTAAAAATATGACTGTAAATTCGTGCTGTCAACAGATTACCTATTCTCATTCAGATATATACAAAATAATTTAATTAACAAAGGACAATCATCCTGCCATAAGAACACTAGTTTTCAGCTGGCGCAAGCAATTCAAAAACGGCGGATACAAGATAACAAACAGGAAAGGGCGAGGATGAAAGCGGAAAATTGACGGGACGTTAGTGACGTCAATTGCAAAAGCGCTACAAAAGGTTCAACGGTAAACGAATTGCGAACTATCAGGCATTTTTTATGTCTGCTACGAGTCTACTTATTTAGTTCTGACCAAAGGATTGAATAAAAGATATTTGTTTTAAACACTTTTTTATCGTATTTGTCCAGAAATACGTGTTTTCAAAAAACTAATATAATAATGATTAACTGTAATAATTATTAGTATTTCCGCCAATTTTGTTTAAATACCTGATATACGAGTACTGTGCTAAGTAGAAAAAAATACTTTTCAATTAAATTCATATTGTTATTTAACTGTGTAAAATCATATTGTTTTACAATGTATGATACCATATGTAAATGAATAATGAATCGCCTTTGCATTAACATTTAAGTCCATGCCTGTTGAGTTTCAAGATTACTCAAAATATATCAAAAAGCAGAGAATGGCTGGCTATCAGCCAAGTTTTTATATTATTTGTTTGTGGGAGCGGAACGAAATTGTGATCGCGTTCTTCCTTTCTTCGTCTCCACATGTGAAGCCTGGTCATAGTCACATGATTTAGACACCTAGAGCACTAAAGACACTATTTTCAGAAAGAATGACGCTGGTTACATTTTGTATTTATTTCACGACGCCAAGAACGTCATTTATTGTATTGTTAGCGTGCGCCGGGTTTCTTACCCCTTGTCATTTGAAAATTTCACAGATATCTTATTTGTTAACATTTTGCATTGATTTTTTCACTGTATATAGAGAACCTGTTCCGATAATTGTCTCTTGTAAAATTGTGTACGTAAATTAAAAAATGTGAGCAGTAAAGCTGCAGTCATATTACTTTTTGAACAACCCTCGTATAAGACAAAACCGGAAGAATTAACATTAAATGTTTTTTAAACGCAGACAATGTTGTTTACAGATATGAAGAGTAGTTAGTTAACAAGTATAAAGATGACCACGTGGCATTTATTTGACATCCCTTCATTTATTCGAGCATGCCGGCCGGCAATCATTCGGGTATGCAGGCCGCCATTTATTCGGGCATGCCGGCATTTTTTGCATGTACAAATTGTTTCATTTATTCATATTTCAGGAGGAGAAACACCAAAACAGTGTAGCTACTGGGACGAAACCGATGATGTCAACGTTTTATTTACTTACACTTACGATGACTTTAACCAAATTCTTATCAAAGTGCAGCGAAGAGATATGAATTAGTGTTTTATAATCCAACCATACTTATATTGATATTGTCATTAGGAAAAGAAAATTAGTTTAAACCTTTGTTATTACAAATAAAAAGAATTAACCTGCAAATGTGTAGTCTAGTATTATATATACATAACAGACCAATTAAAAGAACTTACATGTACGTTGCGTTCATTGAACGCCGCCTTTCCTTGTTGATCTTGTTTATCATATTTTATTACATGTACGTAACAAAGTGTCGTTTAGTATTTTATAACGTTAGCGAAGCAATAAATTGTTGGTAAAAGAACTCCAAGCTCTGTTTTCTTTTTATAACTTTCGAATAGTAACAAAGTTAAGTTAAAAAAGTAACAATAACTTTTAGTTCACCTTAGCAGAGTTGAACTTTTGTTCCTCTTTATTCAAATTAAGAACATCCCCGTCTAAGCAAAAAGGTAGATTTTGATCAAACCCGGAAAAAGGTATGTAAAATGTTTCAGTATGATGTAGAAGTATGTTGCACTAGCTAGAAATAAACCTTAAAAAAAAGATCTTCAAACGCCGAAACTTCTGATGTTTGCCCTATGACATCAACCTATGGTTATCTAATATGGTTGTATAAATCATTTACCAAGCATTGTGTATTACTTAGATTATATAGACTTCTATAGTAAAGAACATTTAAATATTTCCTGCGTGATGTAGCACTTCTAAGTGGATGTCTACAAATATCTTATAGCGTATGCAGCTGGGGTCGAAAGTGACCTTATTACTAACCAATGCATTTAAGAGTTGTGACCTTATAATCCCAGCTGAGCAATCAAGCGTCACCGTGGCCCTATTGTTTTTAACCGTAACATAACAATACATGTTAGTTCAAAGAAAAGAAACTAATTTACAAATTAGTCTTTTATAATCCTGTTATAAGTAGAAAAGTACAATTGCGAAACGTTGCATAATAACCTGAACATGAGCAAAACCTAATATTAATAACAAGGTAATGTAGCAAACTTTATTAGTTGTGTTATGTATCTTGTCAATGAAAACGGTTCAATGATACGAATTAATTTGAGGCAATTGTTCATTTAAGAAAAAGATGCTAAAACTGCCTTCACTTGCACTTAGTTCATGGATGCAGCACACAGGCTTTCTTGGCATAAAAAATTAATAACAAAGAGAGGAATGTGTTAAACAGTATCAAGAATCTATATTTTTATGGTAACAATTCTGCACTGGAGTATGCATGCAGACGCTTTAACAATATGAACTTGAACTGTTAATTGAATATGGAATCTGGAATATCTTGTTTATCTATGTGTTTAAGATACTTTGTAATAAACTTACAAGGTATTATGCAAGTAAGGGCGCTCTTCATTTCGTTTAGTAAGAGTTACCCTTATCTTGCTGCCAAAGCCTCTGTTTTATGTGTTTCCTTATTATATGCTATAATAATTATAGCATATTGTCACAAGGAAACTTATTACTATATTACTTATGAATAAATCATTTAAAATGTCAATACTTGGTAAATAAAAAAAATAATTCTTGTAATATTCTTAAATAGGACCTACACTTTCCATTATATTACAGTGACCCCCCCCCCTCTTTACTCCACTTTTTGTCTCTATTCTGATCTCTTTTTTCTTTTTTCTGTCTATTTATCTCCCTTTCCCCCATGTCGAGAAATTATTTAAATATTGTAAATATATGGAAGGAATTAAATGCAGGTACAATGAACTTTTGCTATGTCATGTTGTTACTAAAATAAATTATAGATATGTTTTTACAGGAGAGAGATTCATATAAGCTCTAAGCTTCTACTCAATCCTAAATGTAATTTATATATTGTAATCTTGTCTGTAAATATTGATGTAGAAATAAATATTGTTTAAACCAAGAATCTATATTTAGCTGTACAAATATATTGAAGTATTTTAAGTAACATTTATTGTATAGCCCTCTATTAGATAAATCTTTTACATAAGACATGACATGTATAACTAGCATGAATATCATGAAATAATGTATTCAGTAATGCTTACTGTAACTATAAATAGAACAGTTGTGCCAGCGTAATGATTTTGAAAAGATACCAAATGTATAGACAATGTATAATTAAGGCTAAAGAAAAAACATTCATTGTTTAGTTTATATATTATACTTAAAATGAGATTCTACCAGTAAAAATGTAATGATAAGCATCCCTGCTACATTTTGCACAAATCGGGGAGAGGCTTGACCCAATGGTCATAATCTTCATAAATTCCAGGTCCACAAGTCAGCATAGGGATCCTTTCAGATAGTGTCCCAACAAGCGCACTATTCATAGTTGTTTCGTACGTTTTTCACTGAATTATAGTCCACTATTTGACGAAGAGCTGTATTCGGTGTAACTGTTGCTTTTTGTCACATGTTATGAAAATATGTTATTTATTGTACACAGATAAACATGATGACAAGTTATAAAGTTTCGGTACTATAGTATATGTAACGTCTTATTGTCCGTCTGCCCGTACGTTTACCGTCTGTCTCGTTGTGCATTTATCTGTCTGTCTGTTTATCTACCTGACTGTCTGTCTGTCCGTCTGTCTTTGAAAATCTAATGATATTTTTTGTTGTTCATTCTGCTATATATTATCCTTATGAAAACAAATGATTATGTGTTGTTTTTGTTGTTTGTCTCTCCGTCTTTTGTCAGTCCTGGTTTATTTCTATGGAGAATATGATATATATTCTGTGAAACTTGTTTTATTCATACTTAAAGGAATGGAACGAAACGGAACGGAACAAACATTGGGGCACCACATAGGGCACGGCATTTTTTAACTAATATGTTTCCTTAATGATATATTAAAACTGCCGAGCGAACAGTCAGTCTAGGGCTTTTCTAACTGAACCGTCTGAATACCCACCTTTGATAAAATCTTCGAGACTGAAAACAGCTGTTCCGGTATTTTTTCATCTTGGTATTTTTACAGATACATGACTTTATTACATGCAACCTGTTTAAAAAATATTCTTGACTTATATTCAATCTAGGAATTCCAATTATCATAATATTTATTATTCATAAAAACTGAAAAATGAAAGAAATATGAGTGAACAATTTAATCTTTTTGGCAATATCTGGACCTCTTTAATATATATCGAATGGCGTCATATCCAGTACACTCCTTATAAATATATAAAATTCTAAAGTTTATTAATAATAATCGTAAATAAATTATTGCCAAATATGATATGTAATATCATACACAATTAAAGCTAACATAAACTATTACATTCAACGTTGTGTATTTTCAACACACTATTAATCGGATTCCGTTTCGTTCCGTAAAATATAAGTATAAAATAGGATAATGATATTTAGCAGAACGGAGCAAGATTTGTTATGCATGACACATTTCCTTCTTAATAATGCTTGTACAAACTTCACTTATAAATAATCATTTATGATGCAAAAACGAAAAAGCAGATTACCTATCCTGCAACAGAAGACTCGTCAAAAATACAGGAATGTGGAATCAAAGCAATATCTTTTAATCATTAACCATGTGGGGTGGGGTACTGAACGATTGCGATTTGAAAAAAAAAAGAAATTCGTGAATCCAGAGGACTGGGGCTGGTTAGGCATGACCCCTTCCCAGGGAGGCACCTGTTTGTAATCTTTGCAAAAAATTGACTCCTTCCTATTTTTTTTTCAATATCCTATTGTTACCGAAAAATGAAACATATATGCTATGATCAACTGCTGATACAAACCAAATACATGCAAGACCTGATACAAAGTAGGTTAAAAGAACTTATAGGAATAAAGCTATGCACTATGGAATGATCTACATTTATATATTCAAGTATCTTCCTCTCTATATGTTTTTAACAGAAATATAAAACAAAAATATTTACATATACATTAATATATTATTTATATTCACACGAATCTGATGAATGCATGACTTGTGTCTGTCGATTTAAATGTTTGTTGCTTACATTTTTTATATGTGTGTACAAATATGTGGGTTTCTTTACTATGCTTAATTGAAATAAGATATGTATTTTTTAATATGTTACCTTCTAGAAATCAAGTGTTTATTATAATTATTATGATTTTTATTAGTAGTAGTTGGATACTGCATCTAATTAAATTACTTTTGATGTTCAACTAAAAATAAACTATTTTAAATAAAGCATTGGACTATAGCGCGGTAGCTGCGCAGAGACCATTAAGAAATAAACACAGCTACACCAATGTAAAAAATACCTTTATCGAAAACGAAACAAGAAGTTTATTTATAGGAGGGAATTATGGGAGTATAGTAAAGTTAACACGTATTACATTGTTGAGTTATTCATTAAAATCAGAAATCATGACAGATTGATTGGATTAGTGTAATATATGAAGAATTACGGTGTATAACGTATTTTGTTGAGAAATTATAACAGGGTTAAGACGCTAGAGGATAAGGTAAATTACATATCTGTGTCGGTAACTTTCTAAATTTCAGAAACTTACTTGTCCCACTTTCTATTTTAAAACTATTGGAGAAATTTGAAGCAGGACCGTCATCAGTAAAGAACCTTGTCAAACTTTATAGATGAGCAGACAGAAGCTAATCGTTCCGCATATCATAATACTGGTTAACATTGTTCTGAGGAAATAAATTTACTTTAAATTCCCTCTTTAAAAACATACAAAAATACATGTACATGCAAAGTGGTAGTGTTTACTTGGAAACAATAAATTAGAATAGAAAAATAATTACAATGAAGACATGCTGTGCAATTTTATGAAGATGCATTAATGAAGACATAGAATGTGTCACAGGTTAACGGCGGGTAGCCAGATTATTAACAAGTTGCCCGCAAATATAATCCCATACCCAACACCGAACCATTTAAAGTCCAACAATATTTATATGAATAAAATTATTTAAAACATAGAGGATAAAATGTCAAAATGAAATACTTTCTCTATTACTGATATGATATTTAACATGACCGGCTCCGTTTTTATTTTATGTCACAATTTGATGTCTATTCTTCAATTCGTCTCATACTAAGTATATTAAACATTACAAAAACTAGTCAAGATTGTCATTCAATTTATGTTATTGAATCTACACAATTCAATAATGTTCTTCTATTGAGCAAAATCATTCAGACGAACTTATACTTAAGCATCCTTCTTCCAGTTACATCATATGACACATATTCTAATTAAAAGTTAAACAATCATACACTCATGAATTTTTTTCCTTAAAAATAACATCTTAACTGTTACACAGCTTCACAGAAAAGCTTCGTCAATCGTCAACATTCTGTAAGACCAAAGATTTACTTTTAAAATGATATATTTAGAGTCACAGTTTTGGTAGCTTAAATCTGAATCTTAACATGCTACCGACCTTTTGCCATGAGTCAACTATTTGCTTATATTAATTATATTGTATCCAATAAATTCAATCAAATTTTATTTTTCTCAGTGTATAATACATTACATAAACACGAGATACATAATACTGAATTTTTTTAATAAAATAGCCATACAGAGCCAATTAGATGAGAGAAAAATCATTATACGTTATAATTAGGTAAACCGTCTATTGTTTCAATATAATTTTCATATCATATTTTAAATCATTATCAATTGATCATATATCCATACATCTACGAGTTACTATTAGGGAATAGATAAACAAAAATTAAATAATACCTGTTATCCTAGTCTGACACGTTGCCTCATTATCTTGCTTTTTTGTCAATTTTTCTTTTTTTAAATTTCATTGTTTTCTTTTTTGTACTTTTATTCTACTTTGTTTTTCTTGCGCGAATTCGTGTATAGATATATCTGCGACGCGGAAACCCCTACTGTCAATAATGTTAAACTAGACATTATTTTTAACCTATAAACGATTGGTTTTTTGTCGAGCCCGCTTGTGGAGAGTTCGACCTTGTTGACACAATGCGGTTCGGTGTATGAACGTGAGTGCGTCCGTCTGTCCGTTCGTCCGGATATGCTTGTCATGAACGTAACTCTTAATAGGAAGCAATTCATATACCTAGCTCAAACGCTCGCAATAATGTTTCAGCGTGTCGCGCTCAAGACCCATGTGGTTAGATCAAAAGTCAAGGTCATACTTAAAGGTCAAATGCAAAAAAATGTTTCAAACAATTTGTCGGCACTATAACTTTATCACTAACTGTTGAAATTTCAAATAATCTGGCGTAAATATTCAACATCATAAGACAGCGTGTCGCGATCAAGAGTCATGTGGCAAGGTCAAAAGTTAAGGCCATACTTAAAGGTTAAATGCAAAAGAAAAGTTTTAAACAGCTTGTCCGCAATATAACTATATCAATAGTTGATGTGATTTCAAATAACCTGGCACAAATGTTTAACATCATGGGTTGGCGTGTCGCGCGCAAAAACTCTTTGACCAGGTCAAAAGTCAAGGTCTTACTACCGTCCGGATTACGTTTGTCCGGATCGTAACTCTGTCATTAGTAGGCAGAAGTTAAAATAACTTAGAACAAATGTTTACAATAATGAGTTGACTTGTCATGCGCAATAATCGTGTGACTAGGTCAAAGGTCAAGGTCATACCTCTAGGTCATATGTGACAGCGGGCTGTAATATGTTACAATTCTATATGATAATTGCATAAATAATAAATAATGTAGAATTGAATTGTTATTGAAGCGTGTATATGCTATTTTATGTATATAACAGACTAAGCATATATGAAACAATATTTTACAATATCTTTATAAGTGTTCATCGATCACCGTTTTCATTATATAATTAAATATGGTATCTTGGTCATAAAATGTGAAATATTCAATAAAAAATATGCCAAGAACAAATTAAACCTTAATACTACAATGTAGTAATATATTTCAATTTCATGAATTCGTATTAATATGCATTTAATGATTCAATGTAAAGTTAAATAATAAAAATCCTGTATGTTGTAAATAGGGTTGTTTCCACACTTAAGTGAGATTTTTTATATGTATATCATGATGCTTCTAAAACAATTTTCAAACATAGAAGAACATGTAAAATATGTACTGCGAATATTTGTCCATAGTATTTGTAATAATTTAAATATGTACATTCATTTATTATTGAAAAAAAATTGTATTAGACGTTATAGAAAATATATTTCAAATTACCTCCCTTTATTAACATGAAATGTAAATTCGGTAATATTTTTACAAATAATGCTTTTTGGGACTTATTGGTAAATCTTCATTTGAGCATTATATTTATGATTTAAAACAATAAAAAATATTATGTTGCAGGATCTTTAAATTGTTATTGAAACGTTTATGTGTTATTTTATAACAGACTGAGCGGGCACAATGGCTAAAGTAGACGGTCGTTCAACTATAACTGAAATTGACATCGTTTGTACCCCTTGTTTTGAGGATGATATTCGAGAACAAGCTGTGAAATATTGTCCTGAATGTCTGGAGTTTTTGTGTACAGGATGCACTCGACACCATGGAAGACAGAGGATAAGCCGTTCCCATAAGCTTGTAGACAAGAACGAGGCAAAACAAGGGTCACATGTGATCGTGAAAGCAAAATGTTTATATCACTTAGATCGTGAGATAGAGATGTATTGTGAGGAACATGACATGGTCTATTGTTTAAAGTGTATTGCTACAGATCATAGGTTTGTATTACTTTATATTAATTTCTCTTTGTTAAGTATCTTTACATTTATAGTTATCTGGAATTACTACAACGATTTATAATTAGTTTGAAACTCATTATATATTTTGTAATAATTGCAATGATATACTTAAATCATGTGAGATTTGGAAGAATGGTGACATCGAATAGACAGACATCGAAAACATTAAATTTTGGGGGGAAAGGTATATGTGTTTTTTCAGTATTTAAATCAGTATTTGTATGCCCCCGGAGGGAGGCAAAATATAATCGCACCGTATTTCTGTCCGTCCGTCAGTCTGTCTGTGCGTCCCCACTTTATTCGTGCCAGGACTGTAACTTTGACATATATCGAGGGATTTTGAAATAACTTGGCACAAATGTCTATCACATCAAGACGATGTGTTGAGTCCTAGAAACACGTCCCTACCTCAAAGGTCAAGGTCACACTATCATTTTGAAGTTCACATTGTCGCAATTAGAGTAAATAGGGTCACACAATCGTGTCCGGGCTGTAACTTTGTTATGAATAGAAGGATTTTAGAATAACTTGGGAAAAATGTCTTTCACAACAAGACGACGTTTGGCGTCCAATAATCACTTCCCTACCTCAAAGGTCAAGGTCACATTAACATTTTAAAGTTTCACTTTATCACAATAAGAATTTATAGGTACACACATTTGTGTCTGGATTGTAACTTTGTCATGCATAAAAGGATTTTAAAATAACTTGGCATAAATGTCTACAACATCAAGACCATGTGTCGCGTCCAATATTCACGTCCCTACCTCAAAGGTCAAGGTCACACTACCATTTTGAAGTTCATTTTATCACAATTAGAGTTTATAGGTACACACAATCGTGTCCGGACAGTAACTTTGTCATGCATTGAAGGATTTTAAGATAACTAGGCATAAATGTCTACCACATCAAGACGATACGTCGCGACATAGACCCATGTTCCTACCTTCAAGGTCAAGGTCACACTTATAGTTTGAAGGTACTCATTCTATCGAATACACATTCAAGTCCGGACTGTAACTTTGTCATGCATGGAAGGATTTTAAAATAACTTGGCACAAATGTCTACCACAACAAGACAATGTGTCGCGGCTGAGGCTCATGTCCGTCTGTCCGTGTGTCCCCACTTACATAACAATCATGTCCAGACTGTAACTTTGTCATGCATTAAGGGATTTTGAAATAATTTAGCAATGTCTTTCTCATAACAACATTTTGTAGCGTCCAGGAACCACGTCCCTTCTTCAAAGGTCAAGGTCACACTTATATTTTGAAGGTTCATGCTATCACAATTAGAGATTACAGGTACAATAAAACAAAGAACAATATTCAGCAATTAGTTACTTTCATTCTCTTTTCTTTTCATAATACGAGCGTACCTGCATGCCTAAGAAACCTTTTCGGGGGCATTCGTCACTTGGGTGACAGCTCTTGTTTATAATTGACAACTTGAAAGCTAGTGTCACAATCATCTTTATTTTTTTTAAATATAATAATTAGATATGTCATGTGATATCTGAAATGTTTCTGCGATAACATCTTTCAAATTGACTTAAGTGATGTGCATGATAATTGGACAACACTTACTAGGAGATAAAAATTACAAAATCATGATCACATGAAACATTACATTTTGACAAACATAAAAAACTTCATCATTTAAATCATTTACTTTAAGGTAGGTGTAGCAGATACTTCTATATATCCCAGTGATAAGATATTATGAATAAAACACTTTCACATGAAGACAGTAGCCAAATTAATTGTATACGAATTATCAGAGCTATCACACAGAAAACAACAAGATCAGCTTTATAAATGTATATAGTTGATATGTAAAGTAATATGTCAGATCCTAATTATAGTGAGGATACTAAAGCGTAAATACTAAAATGATCTTAAATACTTTACTTTCTTGTTACCAGGTCCTGTAAGGGAGTGACAGGTTTAGACGACTTATCAGTTTCTACTGATCAGGAAAGAGAAACAGAACGTTTAAAGGCTGACATTATGAACATCCAAGAATGTTTAGAAAATACTGATAAGAAAACGAAAACGAACCTGCAATGCATAGAGGAACAAAGAAATGACGTCGTTTCGCAAATAGAGGGACTTGCGCGCGGTTTGGTAGAACATATCCAGAAGTTGGAGCGTGAAGCGTTGGAAGGTCTAGATGCGGTATATTCTTTGGTCAAAGGAGAACTGGAGACAGATATTTCTAATTTAAGCAAAGCTAAACAAGAAATTGAGCAGGTAAGAAGTCAACTAAAAGACTTGGATAGCCTGGATAAAATACAGTTTGTCCAAACAAAACTGACACAACAAACATTAAACGATGCAGTAACAGTATTTGGACAACATGAATCTAAGGGCATTCAATCATTGTATTTGAAGGAAAATACAGAATTAAAGTCCTCTGTCAGTTCATCAACATTTTTAGGGTCTGTACAAAAGATATCAGAAAACAAAAGACTGCCGACATCAAGGACGTATAAAGTACGTTCACAGAAGGAGGAAAATATCCGCATGAAAAACGACAAGGACGATCCCTACATTTGTGATGTATGTCAGCTTCCAGACGGTACAATCATATTGGCTGATCACTATAATAAGAGGATAAAGAGACTTGATGTGAATTATAACATTAAAGATTGTTTTGATCTAGGATCATATACTACAGGTATCTGTTGTACTGGTAATACTGAGGTCGCTGTGAAACTGAACAACAACAAAGTTAGGTTTATATCGGTAGGGAGCATATTATCTAAGGTGAGAGATATATCTGTTACAAGTGGAGGTTACAGGGGAATGGCATATTGTGCTGGAGAGTTGTGGGTATCTGCTGAGAGAGGTGTAAATGTATACAGTATGACAGGTACAATATTAAATTCTATCGGTAGTGATGTGAATGGTCAACGCATATTTACATCTATACAACAAATGACCGTCAGCAGAGAAAATGTTTGTGTAGCAGACCCAAGTGATGGTGTTGTCTGTTTGACAAGAGATGGAACGGTGAAAAGGAAACTGAGAGATAAAAGGCTTGCTGACACACGTGGTGTATGTGTATCCAATGACGGAACCGTGTTTATTTCTGGATGTGGCTCAAACAACATCATGATGTTTGATAGCGAAGGGAAATGCCTCGGAGAATTAGTTTCTAAAGATTCCGGTTTAGTAAGCCCATTATCATTATTGTTCGATGACAAGAGAAACTGTTTAGTTGTTGCATGCTATCCTGACAAAATGATAGTTTATTATATCTGATAATATATAGTGTTTTTGTTGTTGTTATATTGTACATAGATTTAAAATGCTACATGTGGAGACAAAGAGTTACAGTTATATGATCAAACATATCATATTTAACAGTCGGCCTCTGCATACATTTACCTTCCCTTTTAATGTATGATGATTACTCAATACTTAATGTCTTAAATTACTGATATTCAATCAATATCATATGTAGAGCTTTGCTATGCAGTCTAGCTGTTGGTTTTGTTGTCCAATTTATGTCATTTATTTATTGGTTATAAAGACATGGGCTGTGTGTTTCTGTACATACATATATGCTATAAAAATCATGTTAATTGGTCAGTGTGTCAACATATCATTTGCCAAATAAATCTATTTATCACTGTTTGTCAATATTTAAGATAATTTTTTTTCGTTCTCAGAAATCTTGTAGTTGTGTTCCGCTATGACACTAAATACAAAATTATCAATACATCAATAAGGCATCAAGTTTGTTCGTATTGGGGCTAAACTCATTTATAAATAATGCCCTTTTCATAAACGCTCTTATACTTTAACTTCTCTCTTTGTGTTAAAATTTTATTAATAGGACATTATACTATTTAATATTGTTGTTCACAGCAGCACTAAGTAAAACTCATTTTTGTAAACAAAAAATAAATTTGGTTTACCATATTGTGCAATAAAAAGTTATTGTGCTAAAAGCCCATTCGCATAACATAATAGCCGAGATGTTGCAATTGCTAAAAATCCTACAAATTTGTAAATTCATGCTATGCTAGTAAATAATATGGTTCCATATATGGAAGTGTCGATGTAACATTAAATTTTGAACCCGTTTAAAATTGTCCGGATTGGTCATTTTTGAACGAATTTTGATCAATTTTCACCTATCTCCATTATTGAATGACTCATTCACGTGTGAAAAAATGACTGATCCATTTTTGATATGCCATAAATGATCAAAAGAACGATGCCAAACATGTATATACAGTGTCATACACATAAAACGGTAATATATCTGTATTATTTTCAGAGTTGTAAGTGATAAATATTGATACATCTTAATTAAATGACCGAGGAGCTAATAACAATTTGCCAATTCATCCTGATTACTGATAGCTATACGGTACTGATGTAGTGAACTTAATATTACATACCAGAATACTGTATATTAATGGGTTTTTTCGCTGTCAAAGGGAGTCGCCTGCTATTATTAAAGGGGCAGGCTTCTACTGTTTATTAATGTTTATTAATGTTTTAAAGATATCACACTAGTTAAAACCAATCTACCCCTCTTAAAATGAACACTATTTAACAGACGTGTTATATTTCAATATATTTTCTGTGCTGATCAGGGGAAGTAACGAGAAGTTTAGTGAATCAACAACGGTTACTTCCCATGATCAGTACCAAAAGGTGAGTAAAAAGGTG
Source organism: Ruditapes philippinarum (assembly GCF_026571515.1). NCBI lineage: Eukaryota > Metazoa > Mollusca > Bivalvia > Venerida > Veneridae > Ruditapes > Ruditapes philippinarum. The sequence goes on along the minus strand of NW_026854505.1, from coordinate 48,328 downwards.
CGCGGAGATTGGTGTAGCAGATAAGAAATTGTTGACTTTAGGGTAAACTAAAAATGTTGAGTAGGATAAGAAACATGTGAACAAGAACAACTCTTATTGCCTATAGCATACCTTTATTGGGTCCATATTGCGGGAATGTAAAATTATCGATTTTTAAAGCTCGGGAATATATTAATTTATTAATGGGTAACAGTAGCTCATTTTTGTGTCGCCTCTACGGAGTAGTGGCGACATATAGGGATCACTTCTCCGTCGTCAGTCTGTCCGTCTGTCTGTCCGTCCGTCACAAAACTTGTCCGGACTACTCCTCATAAACTACTTGTGCAATTTTATCCAAACTTTACAGGAATGATAAGTACCAAGTCTAGTTGTGCATATTGTCAGCATTTTTCCGTTCAATGATTTTTGTAAGAGTTACGGCCCTTTAATGATTTTATTTTTAAAGTTTGTCTGGACTACTTCTCTTATACCACTTATGCAATTTCAATGAAACTTTACAGAATTGATCTGTAGCTCAAGTCCTTGCGCATATTGCACGGGTTTTTCGGTTGAATGATTTTTGGCCGAGTTATAGCCCTTTGATAAAAAGGTGTTTTAACTGTGTGTTGCCAGATACACAAAAGCTTGTCCGGACTACTCCTCATAAACTACTGGTGAAATTTTATCCAAACTTTACAGGAATGATCAGTACCAAGTATAGTTGTGCACTGTCCGTCTGTCACAAAACTTGTCCCAACATGAAATTGGCCATCACGAGGCGACACATGTGATCACTGATCGCTCTTGTTTGGAAAATGATTTATTCATCCGTCATTCATGAATGTTATTTCTTGACAGCTATATTTTTGTTTGTGAAATAACTGATAGAAGTTCAGGTAATTGAGTCCTTTACTGGTCTTAAAATATTGGTTTATAATAAAAGATTAACATATGTTCTTATAGCTTTCTGTGGCATTCGGGCGAGCGAGATATTTAATAAGTTTTAAACTAAGTTATGAAATGTGTAAGAAGCTAAAAGTCAAAATCATTTGTTTATTTTGTAATTTTACCTCTTCTAAAAATCTTCATTATTTGGTACATACTCGTATTGTTACTGTTTATTATTTCAGTGCTTACATGTTAACATGATTATGTATTAAATTACAATAAGCATGTAAACGACTTGACTAATTGATAAATTCGATATTTCTGCATTTCAATAATTTAGCAAACTGTTCATTACATATAGACCAAGAAATCCATGCATAAAATAGTGCGAAGTGTGCACCTCTTGTGAAAAACATGAGATTTGGCACAGTTGTTGGCTTATAAAACACTTCATTTAAGCCTGGGATCCAGGTTGTGCGAATCCAATATGACCACCAAAATCTGAGATGGCCGCCATATTTGTTTCAGAATATTAAAACCGTCGTCATAACACGCACATGAATTAATATCAGCAGTTCATTATATTATACATTTGTAAAAAATACTTGAGAAAAAAATAATACTAAGATAAAAAGTATTTCAAAAGAAACCAACAGATTACTATCATTATAAATCAATTGTATTAATACGTATTCGTCTACATTTCGGCTTCCGTAGATTCATTATATATTCCCAAATTTAGACGAGGCCCTTATACTCAAACCTATACAAGACTTAATATGTATATGTATAGTATTATACTTGATTGTCATGCAAACACTTCGATGACTTCAAGTGCATGATATTTCTTCATGTAATGGTGTGCCGAATCTTGCGCGGTTATGTCACATCAAAATTATATTCGAGGTTCAAAGACCCCTGTTAAATGCCAATTAGGAATCGTAGGTGGAAGTCTCTATGAAAATGCTTGCACAAGTAGCAGTGGTTCTAAGGATACGAAGAATAAAATATTATTCAAAGTCTTATAATCCTCCTATAAATCAAGACTCAATCCTTCATCTACACCCAATAGTTGTACACTTGCTTTTCTTCTGCTTTGAAATTGGAACAGTCCTTTCAAACTTCAAGTGATGTAAATATCAAGCCACCAACAATGCTTGAGAGCCGGGTCATTTTACATGATTTACCTGGGTTTATACTGGCGGCAAAGTCAGTATCTATACTTCCATGCCTTTCATTCTGTTTAAATTGTTAAGTAATAAACCGTTATCATGAATACTAATGAGTTTAGAAATGTGAATCGAGATGGAAAAAAATGATTGATAAACTTAAGGTCGCTGTATCAGTAAATTAAATAGTTTTATAATTCTCGTTTCACACCATCTTTACAAACGGCTAAGTCTTTTCTAGTTTATTTTAAAGTTTTAAACATTTTCAGATATACTAGAAATTAACAGATCATCTCAACATAAAGTGTTCTTTAATTTCAATATCTTGTAATGAACAACAATTGCAAATTCTATCATCAACGAGCATATTTTTGTACTGTCCGTTTTTATATTTCTTTGTGAGCAATGATTTTAAATTCAATGAAAGACGATTTAATTATATAATGTTATTGTCTGTTTCAATTCAAACCATACTATTCTTTAAAGTTAACATTTCAAGTTAAAAATATATGATTGTGTCATTTTCGAATTATATCTATAACTATAACATACAGTAGTTACAACAATGCTGAATAATAATTTTGTTTATCAGTTTATCACTTTATATATATTCATCTAAAGTTGTCATCAAATTATTACATGTATACGTTACATTAACGTATCACACTGTACGGTGACAAACATACATCTTTAAGAAGGTTAGTGTTTGTCTAAGTCCGCCTGTCTAGACAAAATTTAATTTCATTACTGTTGCATTTACAAAAACTATAAAATACTTCACATTATCTTACAATAAATGGCAATAAAAAACTTATTTTAGCACTTGACGTTATGATTAAAAATAAAAAAGGATCACTACTAGATTCCTATATAGGTACTGATAATTCCGTAGGATGTAAGTTGATCGAAAATATATATCAATCGGGTTATCTTGAAATATCTAAATTGTCGACTTGAATGAGGTCCAGAGGATAAGCATTTCAGTAAAGTGACAAATGATCTCAGGCATTGAGTCTAATGTGGCCATTTGTCTTGGTAGGAATAATAGACAGTCACTTTCGGAAAGGTTGGTAATTACTGTTTAGTCATCCGGGAAAGATGGTATTGTGGTGGTCCGACCACCGAAATAAGACCACAAAATGAGCGAAAATCGTCGTTAAAACGAAACAGCAACAAAACATACACACAGCAAACCGGAATGAAGGGGGGGGGGGGAGTCATTGGACCCCACCTCCAAACAATGCATTCTTAGGCTACACCAGTAATTACTTCATAAAATCTAATATGTCAAATCTCAAAAATGATGATTTACGTTCCGATTTGCAAAAACATTTTTTCTGAAAACGTTTTGCCTAAGTCACAGTGACTACGAACTAGACTCGTTTATCAATTTACTAAAATAGATTACACATTGTATGATAATGTTTGATAGGATATGTTATTTAGGTTGCTGATTTGCTATCATTTGTACCTTACCGTGACAATGTATAGAATAGAGATATAGAATTTTTCACGCGCGGAAGCTATCAGGGTAGACATGGTGCATTGTAATTGTCCACATTGATTTCAAAAAGAATATATAATATAAAGAAGAATTTGTACTTTGAAAAGTTTCCCACTATGCATACAACATAGGGACACAGTTCGGCAAAAATTATCTCAAGGATACTTGATGACGAGAGTTCTGTTAAAACCATTTCGAATCCCTTGTAAAGTGAAGGGTCAAAACTCGCAAACCGAATAATCTAGTATTAATAACAAACATGAAAAGACTTAAACAGTGGTATCCACATATATTTATTAACAAAACGAGTTAAACGAATCTGGAAATGAATAATCAAAAACAAAAGCAAAATTGCAACATGGATGATGCTTGTGAAAAATTTAAATGATTAAATAAAGATTACCTCGCGATTTCCCAATGTCGTCAAGTGTTTAGCATAGAGGGCAGTGGTTCTATTATATTCAATATTTTTTTGTAAGTTTAATGGGGGAAAATTCTTATTGATGAAATATCTTTAAATGTTTAATCTCACAATATTTACTCGTGCGAAAGCTAGCTTTCTGGGTTCTTTGGAATGGAGATATCATACATAAAATAGCACACAATCTCGTAGTACGATTAGGTGGACTCATCTTGCAATGACACAATTTTGAAAAGTGTGGTTTTCTAAAGCTTCATCGAACATTTTATTGCTGATGTTATGTAACATCTACACAGCTACGCCAGTGTATAATTTAATATCATCGAAATGAAAACTAGAGGCTTATTGATAGGAGCGAACACTGGTTACACGTATCGTATCGAAGTATTGTTCAGCTTTTGAAAGAATTAAAGAGAAATTAATTTGATTAGGGGATCATAGATGAAGAATTACGGCGTATAACTTATATTATTTGGAGGATACATTTTATCAAGGTTAGGACTTCTTAGGATTATTATGTATCTTTGTTTTATAAGCTGCTCACCCTTTATAAAATGTTTTATAATATATCATGAGGTTGAGTACCATACTGAATTCTATTCGACGAGTTTTATTAGACGGGACGCTATTCGAGTCTTGTATATACGAATCCAATATAACCAGTATTATTCTCAACCATGTCAAATGACCTCTTTATTTCATTCCACCATTATTTTATATTTTGAAAGAACTTTGAACATTACTTCAATATAATAAAATAGAGTGTTATAAAGTATTCTTTAAGAACGCATAAAACGAAAGACAGTAAATGATTGCAGACTCGGTTTGGTTGAATCTGTTCATGAAAGGAAATGGAAAAATCATGTAACCATCCACGCTTAAACAGAGACGCATGCACAATATTTCTTCGCTTTAAATGTTTCATTCATTTTTCTGTAAATGTCCTCAAAATTAATACTCTAGGCAGTCACAGGAACAAAACGTTTCTCCTTAGAAAGAATTAAATGGTGGTTACGTGGGTCAGGTAAGAGCGTTAAGTTTTCACAATAGTTGTCACAGTGATCTCTGAAAACGTTAAATAACATATCAAATGAATGCCTTAGACTTGTTTCAATCATACAATATCCACAATATCTGTTATTTCAAAACTTCAAGGGTTCGTTCAAGTCATATGACTTGCTTAAGGATTACTGATTCTTTCGGCGTTTAAATTTCTTCCAACATATGTAGATATTTTTACCCTTCAAACCAAAAAATCATAGAATGTATACAGAAATTCATGAAGGAAAGTCATTTTTGTGTGTGTGATTTGAGTGCATAATACCATTTTAACCATTTAGATATTAATTCATTAATTTGCCTGACTATCCCTTTAACATAGTAAAATATGGAATTTTAAAACATCAATCGATTTATTCATACGGAGGTTATCATGAAACCTCCAACGTGACGCGTTAGTGCTATTACATGAAAAGCGGCGTATGGTCCCCAAGTTGAAGAATGAATGTGCCCTAAACGAGAAAACAATGGGCGGAACTAAATTAAATGGAATATTTTATAAGGGATCAGAGATAATATAGCATGCATATCACAGATAAGTCCTCAAAGGACAAATAAAAAGCAGGCCACATATCCTAAGGGGTAGATTTAAAAGTATTCAAATGAGAAATTCTAGAACAACTCAGCTAGATAAAAACCGAAAAGAGGGAACTAAAAATAACACAAGCACGGCAATAATGTCGTTCTGAACGATCTTTAAGGTTCAGAAATATAACATACTTCATTTACGGGGCGACATTTTACGGTCTCCACACGACAAAAACAACGCTGATCTGGCGTTTAAATAGACGGTAGTAAGGAATCCCTCAAGAACGCATAAATAAAAATAAAAACGACAAAATTTGAAAATGTTGCAGACTTTATATGGATTTTGGATCCTAAAATGATAATTTCAAATCATTTGAGTATGATATGCATTTAATAAGAGCTACCGCTGAAACTCCATGGAAGCAAAATTTTTGAAATTCAATTTTCATTTTTGACCTTGACAGTCGTGGTAATTCAAATATCAAGGCCACATTTGAATAAATCGTCATGAATGTTTTGTCCTCATTTGTCCAATAATAAAACAAATCCATGATATAACAATTTAAGTAAGATTCAATATTTTGACGGTCAAGGTTAATTAAAGCTGCAAGCCTCAAGATGAGCAAACATAATTCAAGGCAATCAAACTTGAGTAAGATGTTTAGAACAGTAAAATAATTCAATATTAAAGGAATAATTTACATTATGTTTGAGACTCATGATTGATTTTGCAGTATAAATAACTATATTTCTACTGCACTATGAACGCAGTAAGGGCTTACTAACGCAATAAGGTCTATTTTTGCCTCTTTCTGGAAATGTGCCCGGGATATGAGAGCCATTAAATGAATACAGATAATTTATTTGCTTACATCACAACAGTTTACAATTGAACAATTCTTCATTTTTCATGATTTTTATAATGTTTATGGTGATTTTATTCATGCAAATTTTTTGTGGTGACGGGATTTCTAAGGTTTGACCTGGATATACTCGTGTACACTTGTTGAATTTATTTAAATTGTTGATAATAAAATTTAATAAAGATAGTAATTATACTATAAAATTATCGTGGTGTATCTGATATATCTTGATAACTCATGATTTAAATCCAATATAAATTTCTTTGATAACAATTTAGCAAACTTTCAAGCCATTCTGCAAGCATTGGTGAAGAATACTGCACGGTTTGAATTCAAATGCGTAGGAATATAATCACGAAGGCTGATATGCTTGAAGTGATTAATTACAAAGCATTTGAACGAAAAAACTGTGCATTTTTATACTATAATGCACGAAGAAATGATATCTATTTCCATTCTGACACGTCGAGAAAAATATAGTTGGACTATAAGTTTGGTGGTTAAATTTCCTTTCGCCTGAGAGTATCCAATAGAGACGCTCTTTAAAGGCTGTTCCAGTCGGTTGAAAAAAAAATGTTGTTAGGTCTATTGTTTGCAGAAAACATTTTGAGAAAAATGAATTTTGAAAACGTTTATAAATTTTTTGTTTGTTCGGGTTTATTTTCTTAGTGAGACCATTTCTTATCATTCTAGATGGTTTTCAGAACAAAATTCACCATAGAGTTGTTTTATACAGTTTGTATATCAGATTTTTCAAACAAAATGGACTCGTCAATATGCCGGTCTGATAATACAGATGGAGGCAATAAAAACGGCGAGTGCATTGTTGTGAAAAATATCACGCTTCCAGCCTTCATTGTTTATATAAAAGAATCTCCGATAGTGTTAGAAAACAAAATGATGCTACTAGTATTCTTAAACTGAGTTTTATATAATGAACCTTTGTTTTTTTCTCATAAAAAGTAAAAATATCCAAAAGTGTGCCAAGAACAACTTGATAACTTGTTTTAATGCCATAATTATTGAACACTTAACAACTGCACGTTGTTTAATGTAAAGTTAAATGGTTAATCAAATGTTTATATGATATTTTACAACAGACTGAGCTCACACGATGGCTGCAGTAGACGGTCGTTCAACTATAACTGACATTGACACTGTTTGTACCCCTTGTTTTGAGGATGATATTCGAGAACAAGCTGTGAAATATTGTCCTGAATGCCAAGCATTTTTATGTACAGGATGCACACGACACCATGGTAGACTGAGAATGAGTCGATCCCATAAGCTTGTAGACAAGAACGAGGCAAAACAAGGGTCACATGTGACCGTGGCAGCAAAATGTTTATATCACCCAGATCGTGAGATAGAGATGTACTGTGAGGAACATGACATGGTTTATTGTTTAAAGTGTATTGCTACAGACCATAGGTTTGTATTTATTTTAGATTAATTTCTCATTGTTAAGTGTCTTAACAATTACTACAACGTTTTGTTATTATTTTGAAAATATAATAATTGAAATGGTATATTTAAATTATTTGAGATCTGCAAAAAAGGTGACATCGAAACGACAGACATCGGAAATTTCGGAAGGAAAGTTATATGTGCTGTAAATCAGTATTTTTATAATTGGCAACTTGAAAGCTAGTGTTAAAATCATCTAACATTTACTAGCGGATAAAACAAATAAAAAATTCCTGAGGACAAAAACAACCCAATTTTAACAAACATAAATAATTTCCAAATTTTAACAATGAATTTTAAGTTAAGTGTAGCAGATTCCTCTTTATGTCGTAGTGATAAGACATTATGATTTAAAAAAATCTTTCACGCGAAGACATTTGCCAAAGTAATTCTATTCGCTTTATAAGAGCTATCATACAGATGAAAACAACAAGATCACTTTTATAAATGTATCTAGTTTTTACGTAAAGTAAAATGATCCTAGAAATAATAAGAATACCGAAATGTAGATACTGAAATGTACTTAATTACTTTATCTGAGAAGTTAAACTTTCTTGATACCAGGTCCTGTACGGGAGTGACAGGTTTATACGACTTATCAGTTTCTACTGACCAGAAAAGAGAAACAGAACGTTTAACGTCTGACATTAAAAACATCCAAGAACGTTTAGAAAACACTGATAAGAAAACGAGAACGAACCTGAAAAGCATAGAAGAACAAAGAAATGATTTCATTTTGCAAATAGAAGGACTTGCGCTCGGATTGGTAGAACATATCCAGAAGTTGGAGCGTGAAGCTTTGGAAGGCCTAGATGCGGAATATTCGTTGGTCAAAGGAGAACTGGAGACAAATATGTCTAAGTTAAGTGAAGCTAAAGAAGAGGTTGAGCAGGTAAAAAGCAAGCTACAAGACTTGGACACTAAGGATAAAATACAACAATTTGTTCAGACAAAACGGATACAACAATCTTTAAACGATGTAGTAAAATTGTTTGAATTCCATGAAGCTAAAGGCAGTCAATCATTGTATTTAGAGGAAAATACAGAATTAAAGTCCTCAGTCAGTTCATCAACTTTTTTAGGGTCTGTACAAAAGATAACAGAAAACAAAAGTCTGCCGAAATCAAGGACGTATAAAGTACGTTCACAGAAGGAGGTTAATATCCGCATAAAAAACGACAAGGTCCAGCCCTATATTTGTGATGCGTGTCAGCTTCTAGACGGTACAATCATACTGGCTGACTTTTATAATTTGAGGATTATCAGACTTGGTGTAAATTATAACATTAAAGATTGTTTTGATCTAGAATCAAAGCCTAGAGGTATCTGTTGTACTGGTAATACGGAGGTCGCTGTGAAACTGTACAACAACAAAGTTTGGTTTATATCAGTAGGAAGGTCATTATCTAAGGTAAGAGATATAACTGTTGCACATGGAGGTAACTGGGGAATGACATATTGTGCTGGAGAGTTGTGGGTATCTGCTGGAAATAGTGTAAATGTTAACAGTATGACTGGTCAATTATTAAAGTCTGTCAGTAATGATGGCAATTTCAAACTGATGTTTAAAAAATCTCAACAGCAAATGGCTGTCGGTGGAGATATTATTATTTTTACTGATCAAAGTGATGGAGCTGTCTGTTTGAACAGAGATGGTACGGTAAAAAGAGAACTGAGAGATAAAAGGCTTGCTGACACACGCGGTGTATGTGTATCCAATGATGGAACTGTTTTTATTTCTGGGTGTAGCTCACACAACATCATTATGTTTGATAGCGATGGAAAATGCCTCGGAGAATTAGTTTCTAAAGATTCCGGTCTAAAAAATCCACTATCATTATTGTTCGATGACAAGATGAACTGTTTAGTTGCTGCATGCTTTTATGGCAAAGTAATAGTTTATTATATCTGACATTTCGCAATTTAGTGTGTGCTTTGTTGTTATGTTGCACATATATTTAAAATGCTACATGTACAGGGAAAGAGTAACAGTAATGTGCTCAAACATATCACACTCTATGTCCTCCCTAAATAATTTTAGCTGCTATTAGATAAATAACACATGGGTTTGTGGGTAACAGTAAAAAATATCATTCCGAGGAAAATACTGTTACCCGAGGCGTAGACGAGGGTAACAGTATTTTACGAGGGATGATATTTTTACTGATACACACAAACCCATGTGTTATTTATTTTATTACCCCGAACAAATTCTATGATGATCTGAATTTGTCAACAAAAGTTAACTAACAATAGTAAACCAAGAGTAGCAATAACCAAACAGCTAAACTGTTCTTACCTTGCAAGTTTTAAGTGTACTGTAGGCCTACTTGAGAAGGTGTTTTTCTTTTATTCTTAACTGTAAGCAAGTGATGATATCTACTAGTCATAAACATACAATAAGCTGTGTTTAATTTAGAAAACAAAACACTAACCCATTTATAAGGTTATGATCTGTGAAATCTGATCATTCTGTATCCAGAATATTCTTCGCATGGTTTTTGACAAAGTGCATTTACAAAATAACGATGATATCAGATATCCTACAGATGTCAGTCCACCAACTCTATTTGTAATGTTTCACTGGTTATTATTGTTAAATAATCCTTTGTTTCATGCTTAAATCAATCGTCTACATTATACGTCCGGATGGTTCACCCTACTATGATAGACAAGAACTTAAAGGTATTGACCTTTTTGTACATAAACTATTAGAAAAACAAGAAAAATATAATGCAGATGTATTTGTTGTGGGAGATTTAAACAGTCGTATTGGGAGGGAAATTGACAATTTTGGTTGCATAGATAATGCTCCTGTTTATGATGAATATAGGGATATATTAGATGATGAATATATACAAAAGAGGGTTAGTAATGATACAGGTGTAAATAAATTTGGCAAAGGTTTTTTAAATTTTTGTAAATGTTACAATTTTATTATTGCAAATGGAAGATTGTTTAAGGATTCTAACCATGGGGCTTTTACTTATATAGGGCAAAACGGTAATAGTGTTATTGATTATTTAGTTGTAAGCCATGTCACTATAGATGATATCAGTGCATTTGAGATAGGAACAAGGAGTGAATCAAGTCAAATGCCTATTGTATTTTCTATAAAAATAAAAAATCTATGTAGAAAAAATACGATGGTAAGACTTAGTAATGAACACATTGTTAGATATAGATTTTCAGAACAACGTAAAATACAATTTTTGGAAAATATCGATTTATTACTCAATGGCAATGTTGTTGAAAATTTAATAAGAGAATGTACAATATACCAATGTAGACGAAAATCAATTAAACGAGATTCTTCTAAAATGTGGTGAATGTTGAAAACAAGTAAATAAAATATCCGATATTTATCAATCAGGGTGTTTTGATCATAGCTGTAAAACCGCAAAATTTGAGAAAAATAAACGCTTGCGTGAGTATAGAAGGAATTCAAAGACAGTAATTTAAGTGAGAATAAACAGGCTAGGAATTTTTTCAAAAGTCAATGTGAAAAAAGTATTACAAATCTTTATAATAAGTAATTAGATGAAATCACTGAAAATGTTAAAGACTCTAAATCATTTTTGAAAAATTTAAAGAAAATGACAGGGTAAAAACAACAAATTACAAATTCTATTTCCAATGATAATTGGGTACAACATTTTAAGGAGTTGTTTTAGTCAAATAATAATGATATTGAATGCATTGATATAACAGAAGTAGTTGAAGGTTTAAATTCTGAAAGTCTTGATGAAATTGAGGAAATATATATTTAATGAAGAAATCACATTTGAAGAAATCTGCAAAACAGTTAAATTTTTTTTTAAAAAAGGTTCTAGTAGTGGGGAAGATGGTACTATTCCTGAATTCTTTATTTTTTCAATTGACAAATTATTACCTATTTTGTATAGCTATTTTAACAAAAGTTATAATGAGTGTTCATTTCCAGAATCATGGACAAAGTCTGTAATTTTTACAATTTATAAAAAAGATGATAGAAATAATCCAAATAATTATAGAGGAATATCGTTAACAAACATTTTGGGAAAAATATACACTGGAATACTCTCTAGAAGTCTTAACTTTTTTGTAAAAGTTTATGTCATAATCAATGAGGAACAAGCAGGTTTTAGGGAAGGGTATTCTACTGTTTACAATGCTTTTATTTTGCAATCTATAGTAAGTAAACAATTACAAAAAAGTCGTTGTAAATTGTATGTAAGCATGATTGATTTTAAGATAGCTTTTGATATGGATAATAGAAATAAGCTTTGGAAAGTTATGTGTGAAAATGGGATTGAAGGAACATTATATAGGGCAATAAAATCAATTTATCATTCAGGTAAATCTTCTGTTAGAACTTCAGAAGGAATGACAAACTATCTTAATTGTGACAATGGACGTAAACAAGGCTGTATGATTTCTTACACTTTTAATTATCTATATAAATGAACTCATCATAAATTAGAAAAATAGTGTTCAATTATTTCCGGAAAAAACAGAAATTCTTTCTCTCCTTTTTGCAAATGATTTAGCCCTTATGAATTAAACATTTGTAGGTTTACAAAGATTGCTTAATAAACTTAAATTTGTTTGTGATGAAAGTGGCTTAGAAAAATGGCGGACATTTTATTTCATTTTATTTAGAAAATTGACCACGTGACCAGATTTTATATGATCAAATTCTCACCGCCAGTTGTTATTTTTGCATTTTTTGAATGATTGTAACTTGTCTCCAGTAAATACTCTATCTAGTTGTATTGGTGCAAAGTTTTCATATGTATCATATGATGAACGACATCACACTCTTATAGATTATATATGTATGCCTGTAGAATCTCTAGATCTTACAAAATATGTTGAGGTAGTTGATGATAATTGTTTAAACGTTTCCAGGCACAGGCCTATTATTTTAAGCCTATATGTGTATTGTGATCAGGATTTGTATGATGAGAATGAATATGATGTACTTAATGTAAATTGGAAGAAGGCAACTGATGACAACATCATTCATTATCAATCATTGTTACTGGGTGATTCTCAGTTAATGGACTATGAACAATCTGATCTCGATTGTGAGAGTATTGATGAGTTATATTCAACTTTCACAACAAAACTTGTAGAATGTGCCAGTACCGCGCTACCGGTCAAACGTTTCCAGAAACATTTAAAACCTTTTTGGAATCAGGAACTGTCTAACTATCATAACAAGATGAAAGTTTTGCGAGAAGTATGGTGTCGTGAAGGACGACCACGTGGGGCCGCTCAGGGAGAAAGTTATGCTAAATATAAAGAGGCAAAATGTACATTTAGAAGAATGCTAAGAAAATATTCGGAAAATTATTTAGCCTTTAAGGACCATGAGCTCGACAAAACAGCAGAGTTAGACTCTAATCAGTTCTGGAAACTGGTGAACTCACGAAAAAAGAAATGTCAGACTAAGATGACCTCTGGGATAAAATTTGAAAACGAGGTTATACGTGACCGCACTCAACTTGTCGAACACTGGGGAAGATATTTTAGCACTCTTTATTCACCAAATGATACGCCCGAATATGACGAAAGTTTCAAACAAAAAGTGACTAATGTAGTAGAACAAAAAATGAACGAAGTATCTACAGATAAGAATGTGCGCATTTTACCAGAAGAGGTGTGTGACGCTATTAAATCATTGCCACTGAATAAAGCTAGTGGTGAAGATTGTATTGTCTATGAACATTTGATTTTTTCTAAATTCGTATCATCAAGAATACTGGCAAATATGTTTACTTTCATGCTTCGCCTAGGTTATATTCCTAATAGCATGAAGCGTGGTGTAATCATAACATTACATAAGGGTGGATCAAAACGTAAGGACAACCCAAACAACTATCGGGCAATAACTTTATCATCAGTTATTCTTAAAGTATTTGAACTGATATTATTATCAAGGTGTAAAGATGTACTACTTCAGTCATTAAGTTTTCAACAAGGGGGGTTCCAAGAACAGCTAGGATGTTTGATGACGTCATTTGTTCTTCGAGAATGCATATACTACGCACGTGAAAATTCATCTAAAATGTATGTATGTTTTCTTGATGGACGACAGGCCTTTGACAATGTTTGGCATAATGGATTATTCTATAAATTAATGGAATCTAACATTGATCATACTACTCTTATTGCATTTCGAGAAATGTATAGAAACACTACAAGCTATGTTAAATGTGAGGGTTTAACATCAAGCAGTTTCCCTGTTATGCAAGGGACAAGACAAGGCGGGAAGAGCTCACCGCTACTCTATCTTCTGTTCATAAACAATTTGATAAAACAGCTAGAAGAGTCAAGATATGGATTCTGTATGTATAATAGTAAAAACCGGACCTCTCGGGACTTGACCAAAAGTCCGGTTTTCAGAGGATTCAGAGGATTCCGGTTTTCAGAGGTTTTATACATTTATTAATAATTACAATGTGTTTGAACAATGACTTTGTTAAAACATTTTGTATTTACTTTTTAGCATATTTGTCTTAGTCATATTTTAATTTCTTTTAGCAATAAATGTCTTAAGTAATTTTATTATGCAAATCCATGAATATAATTCAGAAAATCAGAAATTAAAACAACACATTGTCTGAAATATGTCTTTTTAATTGGCTTTTGAATTATGTAATGAATGGAATTTAGTATTACTATTTTTGCATATAGATCTAATAAATATCCAAACAAAGATCAATTTTTTTTTCAAAACAGGAATCATTTTACAAAAGTTTCTAATTCTTTTAGACATTTTATATTCAAGAAGAAAAAAACACAGCAAATTAAAAATATTTAGATAAATCATACCTATACAGGGAAAGGCACAATTATAATGAAAGAGCTATAATTTAATTGCCAATAAGAAATTAACACACACTAACAAGTGTTTTCACACCTGCATAAATAAAAAAGGTGATAATTAACTGGTAATTGAACATGTCACCTGTTGAGATTATGTTTTAATATACTTTAAAATACACAGAAAGTTGACACTTAAAATTGCTGTCCGGTTTTCAGAGGATTTTTTATGCATGTTTAGCATTAGAAGCCATAGAAAAGCATCCGGTTTTCGGAATTCAGAGGTTCCGGTATTCAGAGGATTTTTTTCAATGAACATATAAGGAGAAAATACGGGACTTTTGAAATGGTCCGGTTTTCAGAGGATTCCGGTTTTCAGAGGGTCCGGTTTTCAGAGTATATATGCTCACCTACTGTTGCTGATGATATGGTCCTTGTCTCCTTTTCGAAGTCAGGCATGGATAAATTACTTGACATTTCTGATACATTTGTGATACTTATTCCCGACAGTGGAGGTACAGGTATAACGCTAATAAGTGTGGAATTATTGTGTTCAATGAAAAGGTATCATCGAACTCAACAAATAGGACGTTTGCACTCGGTAAAGAGATCATAAAAGAAACAGAATCATACACTCATTTAGGTCTTGCATGTGACAAGTATTTATCAACAAAGAAACCCCTAACCGAAGCAGGTAATAAACTGAGAGGAACCCTTTTATCAATAATTAATAGTGGCATTCACACTCAGCGTCTGAATCCGATAACATCTCGAACTATCTATTCCTCAATTGTGATACCAAAAGCCTTATACGGCTGCGAATTATGGAACAAATACTCTCTAACAGACATACGGAAATTAGAAACATCTCATAGATTTTGTGTTAAGTACATGCAAAAATTGCGTAGCAATACCGTGACGGACTTCGCTTTAAGCGCAATAAACATTAACAATATAGAAACTATTATAGACTACCGGAAATTACAATTCTTTGGGCAGTTGTGTCGCTTACCGGGAAAATACCTAGCAAAAAATATATTTGTTCATAGACTGGTGCGCTATTTACATGTTGACAAACAGAGCACAGGATTCATACCTGATATATTCAGATTATTGAACAAATACGGTCTTGAGGAAACATTAAACTCATACTTTGCATCTGGACATTTTCCGTCCAAATATTCTTGGAAATTGACACTTCAGAATGTTGTAGGTACTACAGCAAGCACAAAACGAGTTGATAGATTAACTTCAATACGGCCAGAAATAAGTGATATCATAAGTTGTAATAAGCCGGCGTTATTATGGTCAATTTCCAGAAATAACATAAATATTGGATATGTATGTTCTTTCTTAATGGAGACAATAGGGTATTTTCTTGCTCCATCTTTTGTTGTCAAATGCAACAAGTGTAAATTATTTTGTGATAATATTATCATCCACCCTTTGTGTTTTTGTGCGGTGAACGAAAAGAATATGTCCTATCTTTGGAACTCAGTTATAGATACTTGCGGAATAAATACATTTATAGCCTTACTTGCATTACAACCGTTATATCAGTGTTGGCGTATTATTCAGCTTGCTATAGCAAATGACGATCACATGTTGATCAATTATTCAGTTTCAAAGTGCTTGTTTAAGGTGATTAAATGATAGACTTGAATTACGTGGATCTGATTTAAGTCAAACTATTTAAGCACGGAATATGATAAACATACAGTGTTAAGTTTAGTTCTACATTTATCATCACAAGTGGTATACAAATGTATATTCAATATATACCACTTGTGATATATTATATTGTCATTGATATTCCTTTATTGCATTGACTTATTGGATGAGATTTTGTCATATATGTACCTTTACACGTCTTTGTTAACTTGTAGGAATCTTGATATTTCGATTTCGAGTTAAGGTTTCTGTATACAAGTGATATCTTAAATGCATCGCCATATTGTGATGTTGGATAAATGAAAATATTTCACCAATGTTAAATTTTATATATAATGTATCTGCTTTTTTGCTTGTTATTTATTTTGTATATAAGTTCATGCTCTTTAATTCTGGAGGAAAATAAAAGTATCTATCTACCATAAAGGATTATCCTGCCTATCAACAGTGATATTTTATTTGTTTAGCTAAAAACAATAGAAATTTCAAATGTAGATGAAAATCTTTCAAAAGTTTAATCCAAATAAATCAGTATCTCATGTCCTTCTAAGCACATGGCCTCCATTATTTTTTGTAAAAAAGTAGTGCAAACAGTCAGAAAACAGTCATCATTTATATATAGCCTGATGAACTACAATTAAAATGAAAACACAATCAAATTTTAGAAATCTAACCTTTTTATGTGTAACAGTGAAGTTTGTCTGTTTGTCATGTAAACAAGAAATAGGTAAATGATGTTTATTTTCATGGTACTACTTTTTAACACATGTCATGGTGGCCATATTTTTTCAAGGTCAGATAAACTACTTTTTTTAAAAGGTGTTTTATATTTTCTGCAAAAAATAGTATTTGCTGGCACTAAAACAGACTTTAAACTGGATTTTGCCATTCATGAAATGTGCTTAAAACTTTGCAATAGAATGTTCTTGGTCTTCAGAAATTTAGCCCATTCAAGGTAAATTTTCTTATTTTTATCATTATCATCAGTTCTGCTCATTGTTTTGTGTGCTATCATGTATATGTGTGGTATTTGTGTAGTCGTATCATTTATTGTACCATTATGGTTGACATATAATGTGTTAAAGTGGTTAAAATGTGTTGGCAATCTAGTGTCTTTGTTGCGTGGTGTGTACTGCCTTTTAACATGACTCCAAATGTTGTTTGGATTCTTTTTTTGCGAGTTGTGTCAATGTTTTTCCTTCTTCTGTTTTATAGTTCATTTTATGTTTGTTTTTTAACGTATTGTATATGTTTTTTTTTCTTTATTATAAATTTTCTATGTTATGTTCGTCTGTTTTATGTCTTATATATTTATTTCTGTAGATGCTAAAATTCTTCTTAACAGTTTTCGTTTCTGCATTAAACCAAAATTTGTTTATTCTTGATTTGTTTGGTGCTGGTCTGTTGTTTGTTTTTGGAGTTTCGCCAAAAATGCAAAGGGCAGAATTATGAATAAGAGAGGTTAATTTACTTACACTATTGTTAGTTGTTTCCTTTGGTATATTTTGTCTTATTTCTTGAATTAATGGTATTTGTGTTTGTAAGTCATCGATAAATGCGTTTTTTGAGTTCAGAATTTATCTCGATATATGCGGTTTGTTTCCAATTTTGTATGAAGGTGTGTTCATTATCATTCCCCATTTGCGCCTCGAAAGAGAACTCTTTTGTTTTATAAAATCAAAATCTACAAAGTCTTATAACAGATAATCTACAGTACTTGGTCCATTTATGCCTGCTCATGTATATTTTCCGACATCTTTATCGTGTTTTAATCGCCCATTTCCAATTAACATATTTGAAGATTTACACATTGAAATAAGTTTTCTCCCTTGATAATCTAATGCACGGTACTGGTTAAATCTTAATGTTATATACTACATACATTTGCTACGAAAGTCTCTTCATTAGTTTCCAAAAATCTATCATATGTTATAAAATCTTTACATTCTGGTGTTCGAGCATTTAAGTCGCCAGTTAGACATACTCTACCATGAACTTTGTACTTTTCTATGCCCGTGTCTAGAATTTCAAATATGTCTGTTTCATTTCTATTTGTTATTTTTGAATGAGAATGTGTAATATAAGTACAGCATATTTATAAGCCTTGATCTAAGAGCAACAATGATTTACATATTTTGAGCCATATTATACCAGTTTGATTTGTATCTACTATTTTAAGGTATGATTTAAGTTTATTTTTGAAATAAATGCTTATTCCACCGCGGAATCGTCCTTTTCTGGTATTCAAAGATTTGTTGCCGTGTAAATGTTCATTTAATTTGATACCCTTGAATGTCAAGATTGAAGTGCGTATTCTTTGACAGCCATGTTTCCGATAGAATAATAACATCATAACGATTTAAAACACTGATAAAGTCAAGGTCCGCTAATTTTCTCACTAAACCGTTCACATTCCAACTTATTAGGTTGAAGCGCCCCTCTCGACCTCCCTATTTCTTAGATTATGTAGTAGAATGACCCACAGCTTCCTTGACGTTTGGATTATATAGTTTTTCATTGATACAGAGTTTTTTCCCCGAACATGCGCACGTGTTTCCCGTCATGTCTGGCTGCATCCAATACGTCTCGAAGTACACATCGAGCTTCTCTAACTTCTTTCGGGCGCTGGGGTCCAACACCCATCCCTTTATTTCTGAGCTCACTTCCTTTGTCGGAGGCTGCTGTCATGTTGCGTTCTCTATCTGTATAATTATGAAAATTTACTACGATCGGGCGTTGTTTTTTAGTTTGAGGGCCGGCTATGGCTGGGTTTCTATGAGCTCGTTCGATTTTGATATATTTTGGGTCAGTTTCTAGCTCGTTACATATTTAAACTGTTTATTCTAACACGACCCGCATTTTTCCCTATTAAACATAGAAGAACAGAAAGTGTGTGTTATTATGCAACAAATGTACAGTTTGACGTTCTATGTTAAGACATGTGACGTAATCATTATACACGTGACGTAACAACTAAAAATCCGACGCGCTGAAAATAAGTACGGAAACAAATCAGGCGCAATTTTGCTTATCTATCAAGTACGGCAACATTTATTTGTTGATGCCGTATTAGAATCGTATAATATATCCAAATCAGTGATTTTATCGCTTTATAACATCAGTGTTTGTCGTTCGGATGCGCATCATTATATCACTCGGGCTACGCCCTCGTGATATAATTCCTCGCATCCGAACTCCAAACAGTGATGTTATTGAGCGATAAAATCCGTAATTATATATAATTGTTACTGTTTATTATTTCAGTGCCTTGCTTACATGCTTACATTATTACGTATACAATGTACATACAATAATGTCTTCTCAATATAAATGTAACGGTTGGTATAATTATACTTAAAGTAACTGTCAAAACTTTAAATTTATCATGTTATCCTAATCTTATAAACTACACTACACAATGAAAATACAATCTTTGAACAAGCAATTATTTAATCAACCAATGAATCAATCTATGAATTATGAGATTATCGATCAAAATTATTCATTTTAGACTAACGTCACGCTGGCCGATTCCTTTTTAAAGTCAAACAGCTAATCAGATAATTAACGGTAAAATAAATTTCTTAATAACATTTAAAATTGATGACTATACGCATGCCGTCATAGATGTGATGTAATCGTCATCTGGCTTAACTGAATTATCATAGAAGTGTCAGACTGGTAAACAACAATAACCATGTCAGCAACGTAGCTTAATGATAATTTCGATATATCTGCATTTCAATACTTTAGCAACATGTTCATTACATATAGTCCAAGAAAACCATGCATAAAATAGGGTGAGTGTGCACCTCTTGTAAAAATCATGCCTCTTGTGAAAAGCATGAAACTTGGCTGATAAAATACTTTTCATTAAGCCTTGGGTCCGGGTTGTGCGAATCCAATACGGCCACCATAATCCAAGATGGCAGCCATATTAAAATTTTCAGAATATTATAGTGTAACAATCATGACGAGTTACGGCCCTTTAATACAGGATCGCCATTTGCACGTGACCAAACGTAGGCAATACGTTCTATATCAAATTATATTTGCTAGTATTCTCTTGTAAATTATAATGTGAGCATTTCCTTGATGTCTATGTAATGTAAAGTATACATAGTTTCTACTACAATGTTTTAATTAACATTATTTGTAATGCGGACTATATAATCTATATAACATTATTAGCAGGTGCTCGTTTCTGTATAATTGTATTGTAAGTTAAATAGCCAATCATAAATAGCCGTAAGAGGGCGTTGTCGTGCAAAGCATATATAAGCAGAGGAATTCAAGGTGAGTAGGGGTCTGTGTTGGTGGAAGTCAGATTGTCAACATCTAATCTTGGAGCTTTGAAGTTATACCTGCTATATATTGTCTGTTATCCGTGTTCTCTAGGGGGCAACGCTACCGGAGAGGATTGCAGGTTTTTATATAGTAGAAAGTAAACCGGGCTGCAGGATATTTGTTGGATAATTGTTTGGAGATAAATAAAACAGAAACATAGGAAATACGAGCATAGTATAATAGGTAGGCATCGAGACGGGTTATATGTTAGAAAGGCATCGAGACTAGGCATAGAGACTAGGAAAGATTTGGGATTGTAAACAAATATATCAATATTGTGTATTGTTTATCTAATATTTGTTTAATTCAAGTTGATTAATTTATATTCCAATTATTTTGAAATCATTGGTCTTCAATCATTTAGGTAAGGAAATCTAGAGGAAAATTATTAATATAATATATTGAATTCAAATACGTATTTAAGCTCGGTACACGTTACAATAGTTTTTTCAGCTAAGTTCATAACACGCTCAGCAATACATTAAATTACACATTTGTAATGATAGTCAAGAAATTTAATACTTTTATAAATAGTATTTCAACAGAAGCAACAAAAAAAAAAGAATTATTATTATTATACTAAAACTATTTGCCTAAGTGATTCGGCTTCCGTATGTTGAATATCTATATCTACAATTAAGATGTGGCTCAATATTGAAACCAATACTTGATATAATATAAATATATATAGTATGTAACGTGATCGATGTGAAGGACACATTTTAGACAGAGCAATGCGATATGTTCGTAATGAGACGTGTGTCCTTGCTGCAAAGTTGAAATTTGTGTTCTACAGCGAACACATTTTTCTCAGAAGGTGCATGTCTAAGTAGTGCTTTTGTTTGTCAAAACGTTATATTTTTCAAAAAGTTACATATTCATGGTAAGGAACAGAGAGGCGCTTATATAAATTAACTTATATACTCTCCCTATTTTTTTTCTATTTGCTGGTCGCTCATAGATTTCCATGACTTCCGGCGCATTACGTTTCTCATCTAAGAACGTGCTACAACACGCGCGTTGTTTGTGAAACATCACATTTTTCAAGAGGTTGAAAGACCCCTGTTAAATGCCAATTATGACTTAGATGTGTAAGTGGCAATGCTTTGAAAGTAGCAGGATTCTCAGGATAAGAACAATACAATATTATACAAAGACTTGTTTTCATTGATATCTTTTTTAATCCATGTACCATTGACATGTTCAACAATTTTCCCCTGCTTTAACGCAGTCACTCGTTTTATAGGTTGGTTGCATACGCGGAGAAAAAACCGTACATACGCCTACATTGTCCGCCATTGTACGAGTAGTATAAACCCTCTGTGCGTCCGCCCATACATTCTATTGGCTGCGGCGTCGTCACCTCACAATTTTTATTATCAGGTAAATGAGACTTTAAATACCAAAGAAAATGGGCATCTCTGTCTTCGAAGAATATCTTAAGATAAAAATAATTCCAATTACGCTTAGTTTTACTCAAAATTCTTCTTCTATTTTTGTTTTTTACCACGTTTGCACCAAACAGTTTTAAAAACGGCCCTCTCAACCAAGAATTATAGAAAAATAGCTAATAAAACAATGCATGAATTTCAAACTTCCGGGCAATGTTCAGGCTAGCCTGGACCGTGAGATTGTAAACATCCTGTTAAATGTCTCCGTACTGCCTTTTTTAATACAGAAGGTTGCCTGAAATGTCTTTTAAATGTGTTCTATTGAAAATTTTGATATTCTGGAACTATTTGTTGCTAGCTTAGTAAATCACTTATAGAACTGTATGGAGTGTTCACTCTTTAACCACTAAAAGCACTACAAAGGTGTTACTAGAAACTAAAAAAAGTATGCCTGTGATTGAAACTGTCTGATGCAAATATCTTTCTTGTTTCCTTCCGTTGCTGGAGTATTAGATAAATAACATAATCAATATGCTTCAAGAGATGTAAAAATATGTCAAAGTTGAAAACAAATTGTCAAAAAATATATCGATTACCATTAGTACAGACAGAACACAACGAAATCAGACAAATGGTGTCATAACGGCTGGCTCTAGAATATGGTGTTTTTTTATGCACTTGATATACAGAATGAACAAAAAGCGGGTCCAAAATATGACCATGACAAGCGGAAATCTCCTGGACAAATTGTTTGAGTCAGGGCTTTGGTCTTCATTTTTTGGCAAAGAAGACCCTCAGAAGTTGTACAAAAACGAATTTTAAACGGAATCAGACAAATAGTGTTTAAACGGCGTACGGTAAAAAATGGGTTTTTTTACGAAATTTCTTAGAATTTATATACTTACAGAACTAATCGCCTGTCAAAAAAGAAGACGATCATTTTATTAGGGCCTCTTGCTGTCATTTGGCTTATATTGCTATAAAAATACCCTCTAAACAATCACTTGACCATTCCAGGTTGGTTTATTTTACGTAGCGTTCATTTTACAATCAACCTGGAATGATCAAGTGAAACAAATTTGCAACAGGATCAGACAAATGGTATTTAATCGATTAGCTCTAAAATAACGTAAATATTTGCACTTTATAAAGGGGAGAAATCTGATCGCCGATTCAAAAATGGCCATGCCACGCGGAAAACTCCTGGAAATATAATTTGGATTAGGGCTTAGTTACTCATTTTGTGCAAAGATGACCCTCCAACGTTGTACAAATACGATTTTGCAACGGAATCAGACAAATGGTATCTTAACGGTTGGCTCTAAAATATGTTGTATTGTTATGCACTTTATATACAGAAAGAACAAATCGAGGGTCGAAAAAATTACCATGCCACGCGGAAAACTCATAGAAATATAATTTGGGTTAGGGCTAAGTTACTCATTTTGTGCAAGGAAGACCCTCCAAAGTTGTACAAAAACAATTTTGTAACGGAATTAGACAAATGGTGTGCTCTAGAATATGGTGTTTTTTATGCACTTTATATACAGAAAGAACACATAGCGGGTCTAAAAAATGACCATGCCACGCGGGAATCTCCTGGAAATATTATTTGTGATAGGGCTTTGTTACTCATTTTGTGCAAAAAAGACCCTCCATATTTGTACAAAAACGAATTTGCAACGGAATCAGACAAATGTTGTCTTTACGGTTCACTCTAGAATATGGTGCTTTTTGTGCTTTTTATATACAGAAAGAACAAATCGCGGGTCCAAAAAAATGACCATGCTACGCGGAAAACTCCTAAAAGTATTATTTGGGTTAGGGCTTTATTACACATTTTGTTCAAAGAAGATCCTCTGATGTTGTACGAACACGAATTTTAAACGGAATCAGACAAATAGTTTTGAACGGCGGACGGCAAAATATGGTGTTTTTTAAAGAATTTTCTTAGACTTTATATACTTACAGAACTAATCGCCAGTCAAAAAAAAAAAAAAAAAAAAAAAAAAAAAACGATCATTTTATGCGGGCTTCTTGCTATCATTAGACTTATATTGCTGTGAAAAATATGTCCTCTAAACAATCACTTGATCATTCCACATTGTTTTTTTACCATGAGGTCAATTCTCGTAAGAACTTTCTCTAAACCGCGTTCTGTCTAGTAACACTAAATGACAGTTTTATAAAGTTGTGATCGATCAAAATAATGTAAAACACAATGTCAGGAGGGTTTTGTCTCCATGATGTGACCTTGCAAATTTTAAGTTTATCTACGATTATATCGAAAACAGCAAATTGCTTTCGCTGAAAACGACCAAGCCATGCGGAAATCTTCCGAACATATTGCTTGGGTTAGGGATTTGGTTTTTATGTTGCGCATAGAAAATGCTCCATAGTTGTACAAAAACGAATTGTAATGGAATCAGACAAATGGTGTTTAAACGATTGGCTCAAGAATATGGTGTTTTTTACGAAAATATATGCACTTTATATAGAGGAGAAATCTGATCGCCGATATATAAACGACTGTTTGAAAATATAACCCGAGACTTTAGGCGAGGGTTTTATTGAAAACAGCCGTTTATGTACGGTCATATAATCTGTCATAAAATCTTTATAGCGAATTTATAATATAACAAACTTCCTTTTGTGGAAAAATTGAGATTCTAAGAAAATTGACAGCAGCCGTGTATATAAATCTATATAAACGTTACTATTATCCAATGAAAATTGACGTTACAAACGTGCAGTATTAAAAATATAAGTATATAATATGCAACGTGATCGACGTGAAGGACACATTTTAGACAGAGCAATGCGATACGTTCGTTTTTGAGACGTGTATCCTTGCGGCAAAATTGAAATTTGTGTTCTACAGTGAACACATGTTTCTCAAGTAGTGCATGTCTAAGTAGTTTTTTTTGTTTGCCAAAACGTTATATTTAAAAAAAAACTACATTTTTAAGGTAAGGAACAGAGAGGCGCCTATATAACTTAACTTAAATAACTTTTTTTTGGCTGGTCGAACACACATTTCAATGATTTACTGCACGTGACGTTTCTTCATCTAAGAACGTGCTGTAACGCGTGCGTTTATGTCACACATTGGATTTTCAATGAGGCTGAATGACCCCTGTTAAATGGCAATTTGGACTTAGATGTGTTAGTGAAAATGTTTGCAAAAGTAGCAGTGGTTCTCAGGATATGAGAAATAAGATATCATACAAAGACTTGTTTTTATTGATATCTTTTTTTATTCCATGTATCATATACATGTTCAACAATTTTCCCAAGCTGTAATGCAGTCTTCTTCCTCGTTGTATAGGTTGGTTGCGTACGCGGAAAAACAACCGTACATACGCCTACATTGTCCACCATTGTACGAGTAGTATAAACCCTCTGTGCGTCCGCCCATACATTCTATTTGCTGCGGTGTCGTTACCTCACATTCTGTAAAATTATTTTCAGATAAATATGACTTTATCTGACTTCAAATAATATCATAAGATAAAGTTCTAATTATGCTGGTTATTACTCATCATACTTCGTTAGTTCTGTTCCCTACCACGTTTAAACAAAGTTATGCACCAGTCAATTGTACCAACGGCCCTCTCAACCCCGAATCCCTGAAGAATAACTTAAACATTTTTTTTTTAATTTCAGACTTCCGGTTTATGTTTTAACTAGACCGGACTGTCAGATTGTAAACCTCTTATATATTTTCGTGTTTTTGGCTCAAAAAAGAAGGAAGGTGAAAAAACTCCTCGGATCATTCGCCCCTCCCCTACTCCAATGCCTTTACAACTTTATAAAATCATGTACAATTGACTTGTACTTAAACGATTTTAAAGTTATAAATAAATATTTAATGTAGATCACTTCCAGCATGAAAAAGAAAATAATATAAAAACACTGATATAAGTTTTCGACACGCAGTTATTACTTCACAAAAATATATTTAAAAATGACACTGTAAACAATACAGCGTGTTTCAACACTAATTTTAATTCTTTGACAAACAATCCATGTTTTAAACAATACAAGCCTATTTAAAGGTCATGCACAGAAGGTGCATTATATGTCTTTCATATGTGTTCCAATGAACATTTTGATTTCGGTAAATTATTTGTTGCTAGCTTCGTAAATCAATCTTTGTTATACAGTTAGTCCATGCTTATCATCTTTGAGGTGCCTTTCGAGGTTGAACACTACATAAAGTTAAAACGAAATGCTCTTACATGATCAATATACTTCAACAGATGTAAAAATATTTCAAAATTGAAATAAATTGTCAAAAAAATATCAATTACCATCAGCACAGACAGAACACAGTAGAATGGAGACTATGAAGCTGGTGATGAAAATCTTGACCATTTTGTAACAAATATCTATACCTGTATTATATAAAAGTACGTGGATATTTAGAAGTCGAGTTAATTCCGTATGTAAGTGTTGTGTTGAACAAAACGAATTTCACTGTAATAAATTTTATTTAATTATTTGTGCAAAACAAGATATTAATGTATTTATAATTCAGTTAATTATTAAATGTTTCATAGTGCCTAAGTACCATAGTGATAAGTCGACACGCACCTTGCTGAAAGCATCAAAGTGGGCGACATGCTATAAATGGTTTCTTAAGTTTGTACTTATAAAAATTTCCGTTAAATAACTTTAATTTTTCAATTTACAAATAATCAAAATAATAAGTAAAAGGTTGATTCCATCAGAATGATTTAATGTAAAAGATAATTGTATCATACTTAAACAAAGCATTCTAAATTCATTCGAAAAGGTCAATCAACTTTTTGGAGGAGTAATCATCAACTTATCACTTCAACTTATCTTTGAAGTCTGCTTTGTTTAATACAATTATCTTTAGTCTGCTTATGCTAAAATAAAGCATACAAATTTTCATAAAATGGAAAGAGTCAACTTACTTTGCCGCGCAGTCCTTCCTTTTAGACGATTTATTTAAAATGAAACTGGTCTATTTATTACTTGTACCAGCATCCATTAATTAAATAATGATTAAACATTAATGAACATCTGGTAATAAAGTAATGACATAATGAACTAATTTGGTGATTTGTCTTTTTTAATATTATCGTAGTATGATTTTATTAATAACAGAGTACAAAAACAACATTAACACTTGCCTTAAAGCATATGAATTAATTTATTATGTATTTTCCAATGATAGGTGTAACACGTTTTGTTTTTCATTCCTCTAAATTTTTACCTCCTGAAAAATGTATCTGTTGGCGTGTTAATTGGCGATAACATATGTTTCATTGATTGATGTATAAGGCTTTTTATATGTTATTACTTTAAGTAGAATATGTCACTAGTAAAAAATAAACAAACTGTCTATAGCAAATTAAATTCATTATAATACATTGTTGATTCCAGATGTTTTATCAAAGTAAATATTGTTTTTCCAATATTAAATGTAATATCACACCGTTTGTTTCGGCTTTATTCATCTCGAGCTCACATAGATGTTTGCCCATTACGAACTATATACATGTACTAGTTTAATAATTTCTGACGTCTCAATGACCATAGGTCGTTGATCACTACTCACTTAAAATTATCTATAGAGAACTACTCTCCTTGACATGCAATTAAACAGAACTATAATATTTTAATTGAAACATGTACACCTAAAATCCTTTAACTTAAATGATCTCATATAATTATTGATAACTCACTCTGCCATGTTAACAGAGCATTACTTACTCTTTCACCTGCAGTGACATCTGTTGGTGCCATTTGGAGCGCTTCCAAACGTTTCTTTCCGGGTATAAACGACAAGAAGAAGGACTTTTTTATAATTACTTATAGCTTTGAATTACTTTAATTATCATTTGCGTTGCAGCTACGCTACGAGGTCCTCGCAATATGCATCGTGTATTGTTCTGCTAATTCGTACCTTGAGTATTTTTTTAATGAGAGCAAGATTACTCCGGTAGATCGCACCAAGACAAATTAGGATATTATTGGGAAACTTTAATAAACCTTATCAATATTCTTAAGCATAAGCCACCGGGAGAAGGAGAAGGGGGAGCTAACTATATTTTATGTACAGGTTATATATGACGTGTTTGTGTATTATATGTTAATAAATAAGTGATTTGATATTGGTCATGTTATTTGTCCGAGGGCAGTCGTATAGGCCAAAGGCCAAAGGCCGAGGGCCAATACGACTGACCCGAGGACAAATAACAGGGCCAATATCAAATCATTTATTTATTGACAATTTTATTAAATAACTACATGTACTTAAAATATTTCACATTTAATCATCGGATATTTCTTCTTATTTTAATTCTAACATATTTTAATTATAACAAAAAACAACTGTAAAAATAACTTCATTTTATCAGTTTGTATGGAAAACCTACATTTTGTAACTTATATTGTACATGTTCAACAAAATGTGACTGTGAATGTTTAGAAACTGAGAATATTTTGTTTCATTTATGCAACCTGTCGGCGTCTACACATAGAGTTAAAACAAAATGGCTGCCATTTCCCAGTTTCTTGTAGAAATCTATATCATTTTTTGGCCCTGCTTTATTAGCCAATTAAATTACTTCAAATGTGGGCAGGCCATCGTGTTATTGAACGTGGCAGGTACTTTTTTAAAGGACTAATAACGTAAAGTTATTTAATAATATCTTTTAATAAACGTTTGAGTCATACCGTATAAGGATGATGACCATTTATTAAAATAAACAGACTTGAAAGATATTCAGCTTCTAAAAATAAATGTTACTGAGATAGGCATTCCAATTAAAATAGATTATCCCACTTACAGATACATGCTGGCAAAAATATCAAAATTAACCCAGCTCAAACGGAAGACAAAATGTACTGCCCAAAGATATCTACCGTGAGCAATGAGAACAAAACAAAAAGTTGGAACTTGAAGACTCAATTATATAGAACAACATATCAAAATTCCTCTTACATAGGTTTTTAATCCCCCACATGAAATGTATTTGGATCAATGATTCCGGAAAAATGTAAGGTCGCAAAAAGTTTAAAAGCGATAAATATAAGATTCAAGTGAATATTGAAAAAAATACGGGGGGAGGGGCTTCATCTTAATCAAGAAAAAGAAAGTATAAACGATACGTATGAGGGCCACCGATAATGTTGCAAAAACTTTTGGCCCGTTCCTTTTGTAAATTGAGTAGAAATATTTAAGTAAAATGTATGTGTGTTTAAATATGCACTTAAATATTATAAAATTCTAAAGGTAAAGATATACATGATCATGAAAAAATCAATTGTCAAAAGGGACTCTAACAGATAACAAGGAGGTATATACGAAAGACCGGTAGGGCCATTTCAACTTCATGAATTCCCGATTTCATCGTCATGAATTCACCATTTAAACTTCGTGAATTCCCCTTTTCAAAATACGGAATTCAAGAATTCACGATTTAGCTTCATGAATTCACGACTTCAACTTCACGAATTCACGATTTCAACTTCATGAATTAACGATTTCAACTTCACGAATTCACGATATCAACTTCATGAATTCACGATTTCAACTTCACGAATTCAACTTCGTGAATTCACGATTTCAACTTCACGAATTCACGATTTCAACTTAACGAATTCACGATTTCAACATCACGAATTCACGATTTCAACTTCATGAAATCACGATTTCAACCTCACGAATTCAACTTCATGAATTCACGATTTAAACTTCACGAATTCACGATTTCAACTTCACGAATTCAACGTCGTGAATTCAAGATTACAACTTCACGAATTTATGATTTCAACTTCACGAATTCACAATTTCAACTTCACGAATTCACGATTTTAACTTCATGAAGTTAAAGTTCATGAAATACGAAGTCCGTATTTTACTAAAATACTGAATTTTTATAACAAGTTCGTTTATTACTAAAATACTAAAATCTGTATTCTTGCAAATACTGATTCTGTATGTAGAAATAGAGAATTTAAATTTACTTCTGAAATGCCCATTACCTATAAGAGGAAATTTGTCAGACATTTGTCAGAATAGCATCAAATAGTCAATTAAAGCTTGAACTCAATGTGTATTTGCTGTTAACTGCATACTGATTATATGACCGTGCACGGAATGTGTAAAACATAGAAAGATCTTTGACATAGTCTATATATATATTTGTTTATTTGTGTCTCGTCTATGTACATATAACATATTACAAACATAAAATATCATAATACATGTACACAGCCATTCTATATAAGAATTATAAGAGACAAGACAATCATTTACACATAAAAGAAATCTACTTGCTACTAAAATCAAGTACAAAGTGGCTAAAAGGATAAAAAAGTTGTTTTTTCAGAGTGCCTGTAAAAAATAATTTATATATATTATAAAATGAAGCTTGTAAAATACTAATTACTTAAAACCATATGAAAAAGTTAAAATTTTGTACTTATGATGTATTTAGTCCTAATTACAAGATATTACTTCTTTAAAAATAATAATTTCCAGTTAGCTTATAAACATCTTTAAATTTTACTTGTATTAACAAATAAAACCATTAAAAACTTGTTAGAGTTGTGCTATTGTATAGTTAAACAATAGTGATATGTTACAATTTAATTAGTATTCTTACTATATATCAAGTTGTTTCTATATTTAAGAATCTCACAGCAGGTTTTTGCGAGCAGTCTTATCATATGAGTGTCCTGGTGGGCAAATAAGTACATAAACTTTTCATGTTTTGACATTGTAGTAAATAATTCACAAGTATAGTTGGCATAATCTAACAATGGTTTCCTAAAGTTGTCATACATAGAACATTCCATTATTACATGCATTTCATTTTCAATACCATTTAGACAAAGTGGACATATCCTTTCATGTTCGGGTAAGTGTTCATATCGACCAGTTTCAAGGCGGATAGGTGCAACTCCGCAACGGAATTTAGCCAAAGCTGTCCTGTTAGAAACAGGAATTAATAAACGACAATATTTCTCTGTGACATACTCTTTTTTGAAATGCCTGTATGTACGAAGTTTATTTCTCCCGGAACCATTGCAACTGTTTTCACTGGAAATATCCGCTTTCCACTGAGCGATATGAACATCAACCAAAGCTTTAGTTAAATCATCAACCATACTTTTGCGATTAAACGGAAAATGAACATATTGATAAACATCAAGTCCTAATGACAATAAAAAGTTTTCAACAATATAGCACCAGTTTTTACAATTTTTTCCCTTTTTGTTAAAAGCCCAGTTGAAAATTTTCTTATTCATTCTACTTTCTCTAAGACAAAGAGTTCTGTGCCAGTGGTTACCCACTGCTTTCCACTGCTCAACAATAATTGGATTCCAACCTGTTTCACCATATACAGCAGCATTTGGTGTGTATTTACCCGTGCCTAGGAAATACCTCATAGCTCTGTTATGAATACTATTAATACAACTATAAGATTTTGTACCCCAAATAGAAGCTCCATATGTTATAACAGGTACAACACATGTATAATACAATTTCGTATAAACATTAAAATGCAAACCCCCTGAATTTTTAAATTTTGCTATAAGGAGACCAAGAGCGCGACTTGCAATTTGAGCTACATGTTTAGCAGTGATATTGTAATCCAAATATTCGTTCAACAATAGACCTAGATACATGTATTGGTTAACAGTTTCTAACGCAGACTCACCACATGTAAATTTGAAATTTGATATTGGAATAGAAGGGTTTCTAAAATGAATAACATTACTTTTTTCAACATTTATAGACATACCATTTACAGTACACCAATTAGACAATAAATCTAGCATGCATTGAAGGTTTTCTTCATTTTCAGCTATCAATACAATGTCATCGGCATAGAGAAGAATTGCAATAATATCTTCATTAATGGCAATGCCTTTGTTACTATTTTCTAGTAACAAAGCTAAGTCATTAACATAGATATTAAACAATACAGATGACAGCGAACATCCTTGTCTTACTCCGGAATTTACTGGGAACCAGTCAGTTGTTAAATTATTTACCCTGATACAAGATGTGACATTGCAATAAAGAGATTTTACAGCACTTAACATTTTTGTTGAAATACCTATATTTTCTAACTTTTTCCATAGCACGTTTCTATTAACTGAATCAAATGCTTTTCGAAAATCAATGAAGGCACAAAAGGTGGATAATTTGCATTTCTTGCGCGTGTCAATGATATTAGTTAAACTTGAAACATGGTCAATAGTACTTCGATTTCTTCGAAATCCATTTTGCTCTTCTACTAAAGTATCAACATTACTGGTCCAATTAACAATTCGTTCATTAAGAATGCTGGTATATAACTTATACATAGTACAAGCAAGGGAAATACCTCTGTAAGACAAAGGTTGGCGCTTGTCTTTATTCCCAGATTTTGGAATTGGATTAATAATATTTTTCGACCAAGTTGAGGGTACTTTTCCCGTTTCAAAACATACATTAAAAAGACTATGCAGAATCAATGCCGCTGTGTCATTTTTTAAAACCTCCACAGGAATAAGATCAATACCTGAAGCTTTGTTTAACTTAGCTTTTTCAATAACTTTAACAATTTCGTTTATGCTTATATAATTATCAAGCTCTTGGACATATACATGTTCCGTTGGTATATGGATTGTTTCATCATCAACAGTATTATTAATGTTCAAAAGATTGCAAAAATCATCTTTCCATTTTAACAAAATAGTTTTGACATCAAATGAGATACTACCATCATCTAATACGACTTGTATTGGTATGCCTTTCTTACGGTCATTACTAATTCCAATTTTACCAATACTCTTCCAAAATGAGTTGTCATTTTTGTCTACTTCATTCAACAATTTATTTTGCGTATCATACCAATACAATCGTTTACAACGTTGAACTTTTCTATCAAAATCTTTTCTTAAATATCTATATTGGTGCTTATACTCAATTTGTAATGCTCTATTTTTACATTTTAACCATTTTCTCTCTGCCTCACATAAGTTTAGCCATAGGTCATTCAAATTTGAATTCCACCAAGGCTTACTTTTAAACTTTTTTGCATAATTCATAGAGTTAATAACTTTATAGGGAACTTTATTATACATATTTGTTTGGATCAGTTCACACCAACCATCATACACAGTATCAATATCACTTTGTGTTCTCATACCCTGTTCAATATTATTAATAAAAATATTGACTTGTTCTAATGTATCATGATCTAACATAAATTCAGATGGTATAGATTTCAAATCAAATTTTACATATCTGCTTTCATTATCATTTACATGTATACAATCAGCAATAGATGAATTTATTTTCAACCTCCAACATAATATAGAATGATCTGGTACATTAGTAGCAAAACATGAACTAATATTAAGTCAAGTAAGTAAATCTGATACATGAATAACATTCAATTTTTCAAAATAATCTAAATTATCGTGACTTACTAAACAATAATCCACAACTGAACAACCTTTTGAAGATATTGATGTATAATCATTTACCTCATAGTTTCGACCATTTAACATACAAAAGTTACAGTCAATTAAAAATTGCATTAAAAGTTCACCATATGCATTACTTTTAAAATCAACTACATGCCTATTAGGAATCATATCTACCCCGGCAATGTAATCATCATTATCCCCACATCTACTGTTAAAATCACCGCATATCATGACCAGACCTACATTTTGGTAATCATAAATTCCTTGCAATAATAAGTCATAAAAGTAGTTACCATCGACACAACGTGTTGAATTTTCCGGAGGAAGATAGCATACACATGGACAAAGAGTTAAATCAAAAAATCTATGTATCATTTTTAACCAAAGTATACCTTCATGAGCATTGTTTAAAATTGAAATATCAAATTCACATAATAAGTCAGTTTTAATTAAAAAACCTATTCCACCTGAGCCATGCCATGCTTTTGTGTGTATATTTTTTCTATTTTGCCCAAACCATGTATAGTTTTGGAGCTCAATAGTATCATTACCCAATAAATGTGTTTCTGATATACCTATGATGTCTAAATCTAAATATTGTATACAATTGTTTCTTAAAGTAAAATTGTCTGAAGAGGAATCTTTGCACCACCCTCGAACATTCCAGAAACCTGCTGTTAATTAATGTCGGTTGTTACGCTGTTCCCTTCGATTTTTATTCAAATTACTTCTAGCATAATCACTGTCCTGTCTACCTGAAAAAGAACCAAGTCTGTCATTTCTTTTATATTGGTTATTAAAATTTGTATGGTTATTCCCACTATAGTCACTTCTATCTCTGTTGTTAGTATTTCTTGAATTCCTATCATAATCCTGTCCAATAGAATTCTTCCTGGAATGACCACTTTCCTGTTTCGAATACTCATCCGGGCGACTACTGTCAGATTGTTTTATGTAATTATGTCGGTTGTTCTCAGAGGCATTCTCAAAGATCTTATTGCCATGTAATTTAATATCATAGCCCTGATCGCGTAGACACCTGACAAGAGTGCGCAAATTGTTATTTTGAGTCCTCTCATTTGCCGGTAAGTCTCTATCTATGAAAACACGTTTATATTGATTAGAGTTTTTTAACATCTTTTTATGTTTAAGAACCTTATTTTTATCATCCTCTGTCTGGAAGGTTGCAATGATTAGCCCTGGTTTTGATCTGGAGTCAGTTGATTTTCGAATAGCATTGACGACCCTTATATTGGGCAGGCAAACACCATCCTTTAATAGGTTATTTACCTTCGTGTTCACGTTTTCACCATCATGATATTGTAGACCTCGAATAACAATGTTAAGGGATTGCTTATTACAGTAAGTTTCACCTTCGTTTACCCTATCTTTAAGTTCGGAGACTTTCTCTTCAATAATTTTCATGTCTGTTGCTATCTCATCTTTTAAGTACTGAATCTTTGACTCAAAATCCTTTTTTACCTTATTCATTTCAACGTTAATCCTTTTATCAAATATACTGGCTATCTTATGTACAATTTTAGCCTCTAGAGTGTATCATGTACAGACAAACAATAAACAATAATATAATTAAAATATCTCGTTATTTGTATTAAGATATACAACACAAGACGTTATTCTAGCTCAAGCCTCATGATTTGCTTTGTAGTCTATATTTTAACTCCCGGAGGCGTGTGTATGCATATTTCATGTGTTAAGTACATATAATTTGAATTTAACTGATTAAAGTTACATGTTTGTTAATATACATGTATATGTCTTGTTAGTGAATTTCTCATTTGTGTGTAATGCTTGCAAATAACGAAAATGTGGTTGTTGTCTTCAATTAGGCCACAGCTACGTAATGGAGATGATACTATGTAACAGACGGTGATTAAGAGAGCTTCATTTCGTTCTTAATCTTGTATGAAGAATTTGTGACATCCTATCTCCATAAAAGTGTCGGGGAGTTTTAATTTTGTCTACGTTCAAAGAGCTTATCATTACTATTATAAAAAAAAGAATTTCGATAATCCGACATTAAGATAGGAATAAGAAAAAAACAATAAACACTCTGTTGAGGAGATGAGGTAGGTTATTTATTTATTTATTTACTTATTCATTCAGTCATTAATTCATTCATTTATTTACTGCTTATTGTTGTTACTTTTGTGTCATATATGCACATTTCAAAGCGCTACTAAAGCATTTTTGATTAAAATTAAGATAATTACCGATTTAGAAAACACTTTTATCATTTGATATCAGAAGCAACATTAAAGTTTTGTCTGTGAATAATTATCAATAGATATATGTAAAATAGACGTGTATGGATACATGATCTTTCCAATTTAACACGGGATAATTTTATACATGGCATCATTAATGCCAGGTTTATTCTAAATGCTTTATTACACAAATGGTACAAGAAAAGCATTGATGCAGGGCGTCCAAGCAAGAAATGCAGCAAGTGAAGATGAACTAGTAGACATCTGATGACCAGATATTCTTATAAACTTTTGAATTGTTAATTGGTTTTTACCATAATTGTATATCATTTATGAATGGGCAGACAAAAGTCATTGTTCATCATGAACTTTGGTAGGCATGCTAGAGATTAGAATATTAAATGTTTTTTTTCCGCAGGAACTTGAAATTCTATCAATACTAATGATAATATCCAAAATATACAGGTCTATAATATCCAAAATATACCCCCTATATGGAATAAGTTTATTTATATTTAATTTATATAGGGGGTGTTTTTGGATATAATCATTAATATTGGTTATTTGATAGAATTTCAAGTTCATATGGTATTTTCTTGATAACATACAAAATATAGTGGTCAAAATGAACAAAGTCTGTTAATTGATTTATTGGGAGGTCAATGTTCTTTTTTTATTGAATTACTTCAAAAACCTCGTCTAATCCATCATTGTGTTTACATTCCTATCAATAAAAAAAGTCATAAGTGCAATCAGGGCCGTTAAAAAGAAAACCTGAGAGACCTTCGGAAAAGACAATTTTCAAAATGATAATACTATGATATAACAATTCGTAAAAATGGCTAACTTAAAAAATGTCTATAGATCTATAAAGAGTGAAATTAATTGTTTGAATATGTTTGCAATTCATTTCCTGCAAAGTTCTCCAGTTCGTTATTTATTACCGTAGCGCGACACGAATGACGGTTTCGTTAAACATAACTACTTCTTTAATAGAATTTCGGACTTTCACAATATTAAGGTCATCATTCTATTTATAGGTACAGCAGTAACATACATATCAACCTATATGATTAATAAAAAACGAAGAGCGCGATTAATTGACGGATAAGATAATTTCATTTGAATATGTTTGCATTGCGAAATTCTCCAGTTCGCTATTCATTGTACATATCGCAACATTTCATTTTTGATAATCAAACACCCTCATACCAATCGGAATGATCGGCTATTATGACAGACGAAAAGGCCCGAGAAGTTGCAATTGCCCTTTCACAAAATCTGATTTCATTCCATAAAGGGCGTCGCGCTTTGGCACGGACGCCAATCAAGGCATTATATCATGTGTTTTCAAAACAACCAATGAGGCAAAGCATGGGTTTTGTACCAGGTGGTCAGATTCGACCAATCAGAAACAGCACGTGCGAAATGGAAATAACATGGCATAGAAATAAGAGATACGATGGAAAGTTTTATTTTATGAATAAAGGTAGGTGTACGGATTTACCGTTAATATATCATTTTGCGATCAATTTTGTGAAGAACAGTTAATTTCAGGTAAAAAGTTTAAAAACTGATTGGACTCGACATTTTGTTTTAAACCTAGTTTGTTATCTAATATGGCCGCCAGATTAGATGAAGCAAAGATGCCGATATCAGAGATAATCCTTGAGACAAAATTTTATGACCAGGTTTGGGAGGACACGTGTTGATCTTGAT
The DNA here is from genome assembly GCF_026571515.1 of Ruditapes philippinarum. Classification (NCBI taxonomy): domain Eukaryota; kingdom Metazoa; phylum Mollusca; class Bivalvia; order Venerida; family Veneridae; genus Ruditapes; species Ruditapes philippinarum. Next base: position 10,818 of record NW_026854505.1, on the reverse strand, counting down.
TTATAGACTATTCAGGTTTAATTGTGTTTATCAGATCTAAAAATGTTTATTAACATGATATCTGTAAATTTATATAACACTGTATATCACACCTGTTACGGAGCCGGATCTCTGTAGATTATATAATTGACAGTTTATAAATATACCGGTACCGTTGGCCTAGTGGTTAAGGCGTCCGCCTTCGGGTCGGTCGGTCGAAGGTTCGAGCCCCACGCGGAGCGTTAATTGAAGGATGTATGTTTCTCGTGGGACTCGTTCCGAAATGGCCGCTTTGTGAGCCACGAGGTAGTTGAATGAATTGTTACCGATTTCTATCCGCCTGGCGCCTGGCATAGTGTTAGGAGTTGGGAGGTACATGGTGTGCAAGCAAAAGGTTTCTTATAAGTCAGAAATGGCTGGCCCTTTCAGTAGGGTGACACTATAATAAACAAGGATTTTACCTTTTATAACAACAAATAGACAAAACAGAACTGCAAAACAGCAATTTAATTGGAAAGGGTGACTTCTTTAAGTTGTGGATTACGCCTCTGGCACACTTATTACTTTCCTCTTAACTCATACTATATCCTTGCAATAAACAACAAACAATATAATACTATTTTAAAATGTATTACATGTATATGTATGGAGCACTTGGACGATTAGTGTGTAGTGTGTAATACATTCACATTTCAATTATTACATGTAACAATACATAGTTACTATTATAAATGCATCAAAACATATATATTCATTTTAACACATTCATAGACAATAATCTTAAATTCAGATAATAAAATCATCTTACAAAATATATTACATCTAGATGGTTAACATTGAAACATTTATTCAAAACACATTTCTTGCCAATTTTTATTTTTTTAAGCTGATAATACCTAGTCGAACGTCCAAAGCTGAATGACCAATACTACACATTACTTTAGCACGAAAACTTCGTGCCAAAAACTATGCAATAGGATACTATATTCGACCAATGGAAAATAATTTTCCTCTAATTCGCTTTCGCTCAACCGTGGAAAATTATATTTTCTCTTAACTCATACTATATCCTTGCAATAAACAACAAACAATATAATACTATTTTAAAATGTATTATATGTATGGAGCACTTGGACGATCAGTGTGAATTTAAAGTACGGGAAAACAAAATTAAAAATTGGCAAATATTTTCACATTAATAATGTAACAGATCAAAATACTGACATTTTTCTGATATAATATTTATAGTCTTAAACATGTTAAAGAGAAAGAAACAGATAAACGCTCCTTTAAATTGTCTTTAATGTAAACATCTTTCGCATTTTCACTGATCCAACGACCATGTCTCTTAAACATACGTTCTTTAATTTCACATTCACTATTTGCGTCAGCGGTAGCACCACCGCTTCGTAAAGAATGTAATGAATATTTACTTATATCAGATACATGTGGTTTCAAAGCGTTTAAAAACATCTCACGCAAGTTCGTGCAAGAAGATCTACAGCGTCTATTTCTCACTTTATATCCTGATTTCGTTTTTGACAAATTACATAATAGAAAATCTTAACCCTTAAGCTCTGCCCATTTTATATATTTTAAAACATTTCACAAGGACATAACAGAGTTCCCGTTTTCGCAATCATCAATCAATTACCATCTCTATATACATCCGTTTTACTTTTCTCAATATAAATAGCCATATATGACTGTTCAAACACTATATCCGATACCTTTATGCACTGCGCAAACAACCTGCATAAGCGAAAATAATAGCACATATGATTCTTTGATTTTTTCTTTGGTCTCAAAGTCGGTATAGTTAAATGAAATATGGCGGCAATACTTGAAAAAGTCGAAATATGTAAATGTATATTTTGACCATGGACGGAAACTTCGCGTACATAGGTTCTGTACCGCGGTAAATCTACTTGACGCTGCATCATAACATAACGGTATATCGCTATATATCGTTGCACATCTTAATTTGTCCCACTAGTGTCAGGCATGCATTTAATGTATGACAGTAAATGTTGTAGCCTAGACATTTTTATTTTGTATAATATATGCATACCTATTGTTTATATGTTTATGAATGAATAAAAAATTGTTTACTTAAAAGTGAGTTGATTTGGTTTTGCTTTATTACTCCAAATACTCCCAATAAAAATCCTTATGTATATGAATATATAGTCATCAGTCACAAGGTATAATCACACATGTACAAACCTGAATTTCAGTCACGTATGCGTGTCATATGTTCATGTATATATTTGATATTGTCCGTACTCTCATTTCTAAACAATTAGCTCAGTATACCCCCAGCTTTGCTCTAAAATACAATTCCGTATATCCCCTTTATATATCAAAAATACGATTCCGTATATCCTCTGTATATGTAGAAAATACAAACCTGTATATCTCAAAAGTACGTTTCCGTATATCCACTGTATATCTATAGTATTCTAGAGAAAATGGCCTTGATAAAGTCCGTATACAGGATTTTTTTTATCTCTTTATACAACAAAATACGAAGAAATATACGTACATGTATATGGAATAAAAACGGAATCCCATACATGCCTGGTCCAAATACGGACTTCCCGTATACCCAGTGTTCCCTATACGAACTCGTATACTTGGTCCGTATATAAGACAAATACATCCCGTACACGCCCGTATATGTTAAAAATACGGGAGTGTATATTTTTGTATATCAGTGTTTTTTTCACAGTGTAAACCGATACCAAGCCATGTCTTCAAATCTAGTTCAAAACCAATTTAAAAAGGAATACAAGCAGTAAAATTGTGCATAATTTTCTCATTCCCCTTTACTATAGTTTTAATCTCAAAAATACTTAGTAGACCAGTCGTTCGAAACGCGGGTTTGTAGTAAAGCAAATTTCCAGCTGAAAATTTGGCGTGAAGCATTTTCGATTTATATCATTTTAAAACAGCAATAAAATGATACAAATTGGGAATGCTCCACACCAAATAACATTTACCCTCAGCTGAAATTTTGCATCCGATCAAATCCACAGTTCGAATGTTAGAGCAAAAACAAATTTTACAGATTGAATTTCTAGTACCGGGGAAAGAGAATGGTGTGCAGTTTGCACTGGTTCAATTTTTTTAAATTGGTTTTGCAATAGGAGAAGTAGCTTGGAAAATATGAATTGGTATTGGTTTGTTTATGAGTGCCGACATTCAACACAATATCATCTCAGATATCATAAGTCACGCGGTATGGTCACTCATATATATCTATTAATTTTGTCAATATTAGAAACACCTATAAAAGTGTGCCCATTGAGTTCAATGTAAACAGTGTCCAAACAGAATAAATATTTCTGAAGAAAGTAGTTTGGTAACATAACATATTTTGGGCTTCATAGACTCAGATGGTTCTGATGTTTAAAGTTGAAGACAGTATATAATTGTTGTAGGATAGTGGAGTCCAGAATAAGGCCTCAACCAACTGTGACTGATTTACCACAGAACATAGAGTACAAAATTCGACTAGGCCGATACCAGAAATCTTTACGATACCAAAAACATAGTTCAAAATATGCAAAAATTGCCCTTACTGTATCAGTCACACAGTAGAAATATGGAGATAAATATTGCAAAATCAGTCATTAATCACAAATAACATGTAAATTATTACTTGTATCTTGAATCTCTCTACTTTTTTAAAATTGTAGTATCTTTTCTCAAGTTTGATTTTCTTGAAATATTTAGACTCATCGGGAGGCGCGTAGCTTTAATACAAAAGCATTTACAGACTGTTGATTGTTTTGACAAAGATGATAGAAATCCATGGGTCAATATTAATTCTAATTGGTTCAACCAAAATTCACCTTATTCAGGCAAATTTATGCACGAGAAAGGATTTAATTGTTCCGTGTGTCGGTATGAAACAAGCGACCACAGTTAACGACATCAAAGAAACTTTAAAACAAATACAACATACAATACACATAGTTAGGTTAATTTTTAAAATTTAAATCATATTTATTGTAGACGAATATTTTATGTCTAGAGAGACACGTCAAACAAAACAAAAGTATGTTCCGTTGAAGTATTGCAATCGGATATTTACAATTCCGCAAGGGTTGTGTGCAAATAGGTTGACTGGCTATCGATTTCCCATATTCGAATAACACATATCAAATGGTTGACCTTGTTTACCCAAAATACACATGGTAATTTTGTAATAATGGTTGTGAACAGTTGACAATGAAAAGAAAAGGGGGAACTAAATTATAAAAAAATGGACAAGACCATTGAATTTCAAGGCTAGAATTTTAAAAAATGTATATTTTACGATTCGTAATAGATTTCCTATATTGGAATAACACATAGCAAATGGTTGACCTTGTTTACCCAAAATACACACATGGTAATTTTTTTATAATTGTTGTGAACAGTTGACAATGAAACGAAAAGGGGGAACTAAATTATAAAAACTGGACAAGACCATTGAATTTCAATGCTAGAATTTTAAAAAAAATGTATATTTTACGATTCGTAATAACGGCTTAACATCGCGATTAATGCAATTAACAAATTACCTTTTTAACCAAACAACAATGGCTGCAAGGAAAGAAAATCTATTTTTAATAATAAAATGGTATTATATTATAGAATAAGAAGTTTAAAAAATATGGACACGTTGTCAAAATCTATAGCTCATGACATAGTAGCGTATGCCGATTTTGCATTAGCTTTGCACAAGTGAAATATTGGAAGAAGTGTAATACATATATATTATGCTTAAGATAAACGACTATATGTGGTTATAATACATTATTAAGTACAATACTGAATTATTTTGGAGGATTACACAGCTGTCAAAGCTATATTCGACAAGGCGCAAGAAAAAGGTTTTGCAGCTGTGCACGAGTCCATTAGAAACTGTTTTGTTCTTAAAAATACTTAAAGTCCTCTTTTTCTCACCACTAATTTTGAGTTCAAGTACAACGAGGATCTCATATGAAAGTTTAGACTCTGATAATGACTATGAGTCTAGATGGAGTACGATATACATTTGATATAGATATTTTGGACTTTAAAAATGAAAATGAGGCTGTATGGGGTGAAATATTCATTTGATGAAATATTTTGGGCTTTTGAAAATGAACACAAAGGTAATATGTGGTAAGATAAGTATATGATATATATATATATATATTGGACTCTGGCAATGGAAACAAAGCTAAATTGATCAGATTTGATCCAATAATGATTTCGATTAGACAATAAAACGTGCGTCAAACGCTGAAGGTTTATTGGTAACATTTTAAAAGGTGTTAAATAACTTTATCACATAAACTGCGGCGCAGGAGTGTAATGAAGCCATTTAATAATCAAAGCACAGATAGGCGCTGAATTTGTTTGGGTCTCAGAATGGATTTGAACTCCAGACCTCTCGCTTACTAACCGAGCGTCTAACCCCCCGACTACGGTGAAGTTTTAGGATAACAGCTTGAAGAAAACCAAGGGTTTGTAACCCTTATTAATTTCACGATAAACCTGTTGTTTAACACTGATGTAAATAATCATGGAGCTTAATATAGGTTATATAGGCATGTTAATCTGTAAAGAATAACACAATATTAGAAATCTTCGACCAATCGGGAATATTTTTTCTTCCCCGAGAATTAATGCGCCTGTCATTTGACAATCTTTACGCAGTGATTTCTACTTAATTTGTCGGCGTTAGTGTACTTATAAAGAGAAGTCACCGCTTCGAGGAGTTTGGACTACTTTTGGTATTTGCAAATAAGCAAATAAGGGTCTGAAATTTCGCTACCATCATTTGTTTGGTCTGACGACCCAAACAAATAAAAACGATACTACACTAGTGTATTAACACTTTGACGTGACGTCATTTGCGCTATATATATATACACAGCGTAAAAGCGTTAGCGTTACACTATAGGCGCGTCAATGAAAAATGACTCGTTTTAACTGTAAACCGTTCTCTTTTTGAATATGTGATAAATAGAATATTATATTCGTGTAGATTCAATACTAAATTTATTGACTTCGTTGAATAAAACAATATTTATAATCAATAATATGATTTTATTCAACTCGTTCCATAATTTTAGTATTAAAGCTACACTCATTCAATATCCTCTATGTATTTATCTAATGTTCAAACTACACTTTACAAAGACTATTCTTTATCTATGCTTTGTCTAGTGTCGTTTTAAACATTATAAAATATAATGTTCAATATCTTTTATATTTTAATCATAATTAGGTTTGCAAAAATATAGCAATACCGATATTTGATATTCATTGGTACAAAATGTCATTGAATAACCTTTGTTGATCAAATATCGGAAATATAACGCTTAAGTAAGAAATATTAATTTTGAATTCTATAGGAAAATTTAAATAGGTAGATTTTATATTTGCATATACGGAGTATAAACATCGAATATTCTTTTGGTAAAGTTAAAGTTTATATGTTGTTTTGTTTTACATATCTTGGACAGAAATCACCTTTAACATATTTTGCTTTCATTTAATATATTAAAACTTGAAGTTCAAAACATAAGCAAATATTTATGATATACTCCGTTTAAAACGTTATTAACGTTTGGTTCTTTCATATACATTAGACAGATTGGCAATGGCAGATGAAAATGAGAGGAATGGCATCGCAACATTTTTTAGGTATGCTCAAAATGGGCATTTCAACAAATGTGAAAGCCTCCTAAACAAGAATCCGAACTTGTTAATTGAAAAGAACAGAAAACGCGAAGAAACACTTCTACATGTGGTAGCAAGATATTTGGAGGACGAAAGGATTGTTCGTATGCTACTTTGCCGCCAAGAAGTAGACGTAAATGCACGTGATTATTGGGGTCAGACACCACTGCATCTTGCCACCCGTGTACGAAACATATCCTTAATAACATGTCTACTAAAATCAAGAAAAATAGATGTCAACATCAAGGATGCAAATGGTTACAATCCTCTACATGTGCTCGTACTTTCAAAACATGAGCTGGATGAGAGCTTCTATGATACTGATGAAATCAGTGACAGCTGGAAAGAAGGAATTCAGCTTCTTGTTGACGCAAATGTAGACATTAATTCAAGAACAAATAATGGGCAAAACATCCTGCATCTTGCTGCATCTAAAACTTGTGCAGAAAGATTTGTCGTGTATATTCTTCAACATTATTCTGTTGTAGAATGGTCAGCGACGAACGCGTCAGGGGAGAATTTTCTACATGTTTTGTTTGGTAACATAAGCGACGAGTATGAAGTTTTGGAGAATATTTTACCAAACCTCGGCACATACTTAGGTAATAAAACAGTTTTAAAGAACATGCTTAACCAGAAAGACGTTCTTGGAGTACCACCGTGGTTTACTTTGATTCATACTCTAAAGTACTTTATTGAAAAAGATACTGATTGCCTGGAAACGATTTTCACACAATACAAAGCTTCTATTAATGCAACAGATAATTTGGGAAACACAATTCTTCATAGACTTGTTGGAAGTTTCGGCGCCAGTTTGGTTTGCAAAACTATTATCTCTCTGCTCAAACATAATCTTGACGTTAACGCAAGGAATGTTTTTGGCGAGGCAGCTATTTCTGAATTACATATGGACGCAGTGTTTGAAATACTTAAGCTGCAAAATTGTGACTTTAAAAGTAGGAACAGATGGGGAAGAATCCCATTTCAGTGTATTATTAATCTACATCCTATGCCAAATTTCATTGAAAGAATGTTAAGAGAGAACTGTTTTGAGCTGGATTCTCAAGATATTTATGGATCTACAGCTTTGCATTTTGCTGCGTACAATGGCTATGAAGAGCAAGTCGAGCTGCTTTTAAAATACGGTGCAAACGTAGACTTGGTTGATAGCTTGAATGATACACCCTTTGAAACCGCAAAACGTCATGGAAATTTCAAATGCATGAAACTTATTTTCGATACTGCAAACCTATATGAAAGAGAAAAGAAGGAGACTTTTCAACTTTATAAAGCCTCGGAAGAAATTACCCTCACAACATTGTTAAAAAATCAAAATTTAAGAGGAAACTTGCAAAATTTTCCTAAAGATTTTAAACAATATTGCGAATATTTGCTTAAAGCCAGGCGCACATACACACTTGCTAGGCCGTCTGAGGAACATGCACAGGACAACGACGTCATTACCGCAGTTCGGCACCATATCGAACAAATTTGTCAATATGTCAACGAGTACGATTCTAGGTTTCAAATGACCATATTTCCTACAGGAAGTACAGTAGAAGGCACGAAGGTTGGCCGTCCTGATGAATTCGACTTCGTTTTATGCCTCCAAAGACTAAGCAGATATTGTGTGATTCAATCAACAGAGCCATATCACCCAGGGTATGCTCTTTTGAAATTCAAAAATAAACCAGTTCCAGAAGGATTTTTGTCATTCTCTGATTCAGAAGGGTACTTCCAAGCTCTTCCTTTTCTGAATTACCTCTTCAAATACATAAAGAGAGCCCTGAAGGAGAGGAAATTGTGGGAAAAGGGAAATCTTTATTACCGGTATGAGGATAACCTACATGTTATTTCAGGAAAACCGGTGTTCAACTTTCAAATATATTGGATAGGATCAAAGCACAAGCAGATAGCTCTCAGCATAGATCTTGTTCCTGGTGTCTACAAGCGAGGATGGTGGCCGAAGAAAGCCTGTCCGGAGACTATGAAACTTGTCTCTGACCGCGTAATAGATGAGGGATGCTTCTTACTGCTACAAACCAAGAACAATGATTTTAACGATAAGTGGTATTACATGAATGATGTCATAAATGACAGTGTTGGTAGCACGCAAGACGTATGTCAGGATACTCATGGAAACAAGATGTTACGCGTTTCAGTTGCACCTGCCGAAATTTCTCTGATGAAATCTCTACCAGAGATTTACCGCCGAGCCTATGCACTTGCAAAGATTGTGAAAAGTCCCGAAATTTGTCCCTCTGTCCACATCGACAGGCCTCCATTGTCAAACAAATACAAGTAGTTTGAAAAGGCCAAAAATCAGAGAGTGCATCCATCCAATGACATAAAAAGTTACTGGCTGAAGAATTGCACATTTCTCGTGGCTGACGACTTGGGATTTGATATTTCCGAAACAACAACTCCTTTGGAAATTACTACTTTGATATACAAAAAGTTAGCTGAATTGTCAAAGGCATGGTCTCTGAAACCTTATTTGTTACCACACGTACATCTGCTAGAGTATGGCCCAGAGGTTAGCTATTCAATAAGGTCAAAATACACCATACTGTTAAAGCGTAAGGTCTGTCTAGATGTTGTCCTGGGAATACTAGGTGAACCATTACCGCAACAAGAAAATGATTATGGAAAATGGGTTGACGAGAGTTTACAGCTAGAAGAAAGAATTAAACAATTTCGTCTTTAAAGCCCCATTTCCAATTGGTTATTTTCATTTAGAGTGAAATAATGTTTGTTTCCCAAAATTTGACTTAGAAACTAAAACATTTGTATATGAAGATTGACATACAAATGATCGAGTGACAATCGATTGATAAATAGAAGAAAACCCTTTTTAGTAAGATTTACAAATATCGTCTGCCTACAATGCCAATAGGGTTATGAATTTATTTATTTGGGATTTAGCAAAGATGCATAAAAATGTCACTTGTTTTTAAATCCCTCTTTAGTAATATAAGAATATTTTGTTTTTCTAACAGTTAATTACTACAGTGCCTCAGCACATGGTGAATGCAATCGAAGGTAAAATGTAAATAAACATTTGTATGCACGCCTTTTTTTCGTAATTGTAATTTTGATTTCAATCAAATGAATCCTTTTTTAAATGCCTTGAACGAAATGTATTTTTTTATTTACCGTGCATAATTTATAAAAATGTCACTATGGCAACATGACATGTAAACAGTGGTTTCATTTTATTAGTTCTCTGAAAACATCTGAAATAATTTGTTTGCGTTTTGATATTTAGAAGTTAAAGTTTAATGCTCAGTTAAAAGATTTCTTTAACTGAGCAGGGAGAACATAGACTCATTTTTAAGGTGTTGCTACTTAATACATTTTTGAAATAATTATAACAGACAAAGACATCGTATACAATCATCTTTACTAATAAATATTAGCCAATAAATCAGACCATTACTAAATAAATAATAATTCGTAGATTTCTGTACATTTTATGCAATTAATCAGAAGTAAATGACACACTAATGTAAAGAACCATAACAAGTAAACATACAGTAAATTGTTAAAATTTCAACATATTTTGATGTTTTTCTTGTTAGAAAAACAGCCAAGCTTTTATTTCACTTGGTACAAAAAATCTCAAGTTTTCTAAATGTAGCGTCAAAACTGGAAAAAAGACAATATTGTTACATTTGTCAGGCGTTGAAAGATTATAGTCCGAGCACGATAAACAAAAATTTCTTCAGTTTTAAAAATACAACATGTAATAGAAAAAGCATCGAAACACGAGGCTATCTGATTTGTACGAGGGGGCGTAGATTAACAAGTGTTTTGATGATCTTTCTCTTTTGTATCATAGTCAAACATAAAAACACGTTCCCTGTTGACACAATATGAGAGACCCCAGAGAACAGTTACCTATGAACGAGCATCTAAATATGATATTCCGGTCGATTTCACTTTCTCTGCCGTCACAACAAGTAAACCCCAGCAAAAATGAGCCAATCAATGGGCATGCTCTGGAGTGCAGGTAACTAATACCCTGTTAACGCACGATGCATGTATATGTATACGATTTAACTCGGACACATTTTCAACAGAAAGGTCCCTAAACTTTGAAACTATAAATGATAA
>NW_026854504.1:0-89471 GCF_026571515.1 Ruditapes philippinarum | reverse complement strand
AGTAGTAGTAGTAGTAGTAGTAGTAGTAAGTAGTAGTAGTAGTAGTAGTAGTAGTAGTAGTATAGTAGTAGTAGTAGTAGTAGTAGTAGTAGTAGTAGTAGTAGTAGTAGTAGTAGTAGTAGTAGTAGTAGTAGTAGTAGTAGTAGTAGTAGTAGTAGTAGTAGTAGTAGTAGTAGTAGTAGTAGTAGTAGTAGTAGTAGTAATAGTAGTATAATAATTATTATTATTATTATTATTATTATTATTATTATTACAATGAACTATTATTATTATAATTATTATTATTATTATTATTATTAAAGATTTGTTTCTGTCATAGATAAGGTATGCTGCACCTAGAATATTTTATCCGTTGACCCAAGTTTGCTATGATGAGTATAATTGACAGGCATTTTTGCATAATAAGCCGGGTGTAATAAATCTTTCAGGACACTATGCGAATCATTACATTCTTCCGTGACAGCTCTTGTATTGAATAATAATTGAGCAACATTTTGCAAGGCGTCTGTGATTTAATCGCATGTGTGTATTTATCATACAAAGTGATGATTTGATTGATACGCATAAATGAAACCTGTAACATTAAATTCTCTGAATATGTTCCAAGAAATGTTGCAGATATTTGCAGCTAAATTCCAGTATTATAATCCAGCATTCATGCAGAAAGAATTCTCTTCAATAAACGATTATTTGTCAACAGGGGCGCTTTAAAGGAAACGCTTTCTTAAGCTGTGTCTACTTTCTTGTGTGAATTTATGAAGAACCACTTTTTTCACTCCGATTGATAAAAATAAAATCGTAATGTTTCTTACTAGTGTAGGGAAACATGAATTTGTTAAGAAGTTGATATAAAACTAGCAAATGAGATTAGTCCTTCTATTTCGCTAAATTTTAGCGGTCCGATCAAATCATGATACTGCTCGCACAGGCGGTCACTAGGCATGAATATTATACAATTTAAAGGCCCACTGAGTCTTATTTTAAATTTAAAAAAATGAGCTTACATTGTATTTAAGTTAGGTATAATATAAATGAATTATGACAACACAAAATCAATCAATAAATCAAAGCTAAATAAATCGCTTTGCTAAAACTTCAGCAATATAAAACAAACTGTTCACATCTATTTATTACAGACTTGATGTAGCAATAATTAGAATTTCTTTAAATTCGGTTGATTTGCTAAATTGAATGAAATTTCAGCGTTTTCAAAGAAATGTTACAGGTATTTTACGATGATTCATCGACTTGAATGCTATGTTTAAACTCCAGACAAGTTTATTGAGATTATTTCATGATTTGAACAGGTGTTAATGTTTAATAAAGGAAACTATTTCAATATAATTATAATCGTACAAAAAAGATATATTACAGTTTTAATGGAAAATGCCATTTGGATAATTTGGCTATGCATACTCTGATGTTGCTCCGTGTAACACGTGATGTCCTCATGGCATGTCCATGCGTTTACAGATAAAAATATCAGCTACATTAGATGAATTCTTTATTTGCAAACTGAGAAAAACATCTTCGTGAGAACAATCGGAAGCGAACGACATATGTTGTTTGATTCTGTTGAAATCATCAAAACACCTGTCAAAACAGTAAATGTGAGCATTATTATGATTCCCGACGGTCGCATTGGTGAAGGGAAAAAATAAAGATCTATTTAAATGTTCTTAGAAGTGGTCACGCATACTTCAAAGATTTTTTTTGTTTCACGTCAGAATGATGAATCTACAACGCATCATTTAGCGCGAAATGTGAATTTTTAAAATAAACAAGACCAATAAAATAGAAACGTTACTATACTACTCATCTTTCGCTAAATGACAACGTTTTAGTGTGAATATTTTCAGCAGTGATTTGATAACCTTCGTACAAATGAATTTAAGACCCACTTTAAGATTTTGAACACCCAACTTTTTCAAAATTTCACAACCTCATTCATGTTTACAAGTTAAGACTCACTAGTGCGTGTGTGCACCAGGTGAGCTGATATCCGTATCTGAAACTCATATAAAGTATGCACAATTTAATTCAGATCGGGTGATCGAGCACGCCAGTCAGGGCTCTCCATACCCTTTTCCCCTCTTTACGTAGTCACGGCCCATCCAGGCCCTATTGGACCGCGCATTATCGACCATTAAAATGAACTGATCGCCGATTGTTATATCGGATATTCAATTTCTCTGCTCCCCACTTAAAAAAAGAGACATACGCGGGTTGCAAGCTTTCCGTTACCACGTTGCGAGACCTAACCGATAATCATTTTGCGTTAGGTTGGGGTAATCTTAAAACATTGCTTAATCAAACTATGCAAAAAATGAATCTTTTTTAATACTATCCATAATATAGTGAGAAACTGTTGGTACTTAGCAAAATTTGAGAAGTATATATTTTCCCCCACATCAAAGACTTAGAACCCTTCAAACACAAACAAACGTAATCATAAAAGACTTAAGATGATTTATTTTTTATTTCTTAGTTCTCTCCATTCATAAATCTCGTTTGAAGTTAGACTCGACAAGTTATAGACGAGAATCAAGTTTAGACTAGTGTAGTTAATTTTTTACTTTAGTTTATGCTCAGGTTTATTTCACATCCTCAAATATATATCACGACAAAATGAAAACACCGACACCATAGGAAGTGTAATTTCTGTATCAATATCACCAAAAATGCCTTTATTCATAATTTGCTTCTATTTCATTAAAGTGTCATTATGTTCATTATTTAATTGCCAAGTTGAGCTGAATTGTCTATCTTTCAAAAGATTGACTGTTGTAATGGTGATTGACTAACAGGTGACATTGGCAAATATTTAGGATCAAGTATAAATCTGTCTAAAATGTAAAAGAAAGTGCCCCATTACATTTCTGGTAAATTCTGATGGATATTTACAGAAATTTCCAGAAGCCATGTTAGTTATTTATCACTCATGCGAATGTGAGGGATTATGGAAAAATGTAAAGTTATTTTGACTTCCACCTGTTCACTCACTGTATACCCTTCGATGGGTATAGTGTCACTTTAATTTTATGTTGAATGGAAATAATGTTTAATTGATCCGTTTTGCCAGTGCTGAACTTTATGACAAAATATTCATTTACTTCTGTCCCATCATATATATCATACATAAAATGAATCATATTGACTGGTTTGCTGGTTTATGGACGGTACTGGAAAGTACAAGCTACTGTCCACGCATTCCCCATCGGCCTTTATTCAGAAAACATATGATATCAATCCGGTGATGTTTTAAACACAATTAAAGCTAGAATTACTTTTGCCTGTTAAACAGGCAAAAGTAATTCTAGCTTTAATTGTAGAGTTTATCATTTTGTCCCACATGTCTGTGATTTCTTTATAGTTATTACTAGCAACATTCAAGGCGCACTGAACATTAATTCTAATATAGCTAGCAAATTACATGCTGGTGCCATTTGTTTATCCATGATCTTACTTGAATCGGTCGACCCGGGTTCGATTCCCGGACGTCGCAGGTTACTTTCGTTGTGATTTATCATGAAGTCTTTTCTACGGTCATTCGCATTATACTTCTGCTCTTGATTGTACAGACGTCATCAGTTCCTTGCGAAAGTGAAGGCAACTTGTACTGGTAAACTGGTTGACAACCTGCGGTTGCTGAACTGAGTAACTCTGGTAAATTCAGTGTGGGTTACCGCCGTGATTCCGAGTAAAAACTACTACCACTACCACAACCACCACCACCGACACACCACGCTTTTCCCGCTGCTTCAACTGGAATGTTAGGGACTTTATTGTTTCTAAATTTATGTCACAATTTCTTTTTTATACTACTTTTATACGCTTTATTTAAACGTCTAACATCGGTTAGCTGCAGACTTGTTAAATTATTACAATGTGTTGTTTTAACTGTGTCATAAATAAACTGCATCCCCATGGAAAAGAAAGTATAAATATTCATAATGGAGATATCTTTTTACTTTACGAAAAGCTATCTATTTAACAAAGTTTATCAACCTCCAACGTTTCTTGGGTTGGCTGTTGATTTACTAATTTTATTAATTAATCAATTAATCTTCTATTTTATACTTTGTTATCTACAGATTGATACAGGAAATCAGAAATTACATTTTCCTATATTGATTTGTATATAACGTTATTACAAAAACACAAAACATATACCCAGAATTATGATCATGGACCTTCAGAGGAGCAAAACGCATTTAGAAAGAGATCAAATAACTCCACGTATTGACTGTTTTTAGTTGTTGTTGTTTTTTTTCTATATGGAACTTGTTTACAGGAAATATACAAATGAATGACTTTAAGTTCATTGCTATTTGTTCTTTCTTTGTTCTGGTATGACTCACTTCATAGACCTTGTGACGCACTTTGTTTATGGTTTAATAAATTTTTGTTAATATCATTATCATTATCTTCTACTGTTTTTTTAAAGCAAAATGAATCAAAGTCAAAACCAAATAATATTTTTCGAAACTTTGATAGTTTAGATCAATATTGAAATTAAAACATGCATCGATCATGAAAAGTGCAATTATAAATAAATGATAATATATTCTGATGTAAAATGATGCATGCTTGTAAATATGCTAAATAAAATATGTTTAAACTAAATCTGATGCTCAAATGAAAGTTTATCAACACTGTAAGTTTTAAGAAGCATATTTTGTAAAGATATTTTCGAATTTAACATTTCATGTAAATTAAGGAAGGTTATTAAAAAAAAATATGATAAAGTATAAACCAGTTCGTTTTATTTCCTTTATTTTTTGTTGTTGTTGTTTTGTTGTCTTTTTGTTGTTGTTGTTGTTGTTGTTGTTGTTGTTGTTGTTGTTGTTGTTGTTGTTGTTTGGAAATTGTTTTAGAAGAATAACTATAAATATAAATAAAAGTTTGCTTAAATGTATGTTACATCCTTAATTACAACATATAGGATCTTTAAAAGACAGGTAAATCATTTAAGTCCCCATGTAAATTTCTGTGCATGCAGCACATGAAAGCATGATAAACGAAATAGACATAAAATACAACCCTTAAGTTTTGAGTTTCTCTTACCGGTTGAAAAACTCATCATCGTGCACAAGAGGAAGGAGGAAATGTAAGCATTATCAATTTTTTATATTTTAGATGCCTATACAACATTGGTAATTTGATTTTATATAGTTATAAAATCTGCAAAGGAAAAGAGAATGTACATCTTCCCTTATGACCAATAAAGTCAGATTTCTTAATCAGGCCACTACCTGTCTCAGATAAATTTCATTTGATAATACAATTAGCAGTTTTTCATAGCTTCTTGGTATATTAGTTAAATTCATGTGAAACGATATCAATTCTGTAAAACAATTTTAAATGTGTCTGTCAATAATGTTCAATTCAATTCAATATCTTTATTGCATTAAACATTTTACAATGCTTATAGCACATACAAATATATAGATTGGCAAATGAAAACGTATCCAAAAAGAGAAAAAAAGCATACAAATTCTTTTAACAAATATATTTTTGTGTAAGTTTTTTTTTTACAAAGACTTGTGTATATATGAATATAGGTTATAGGTAATCCTGGCAACGCTATGACTATACTGGCTACCAGCAATATGAAAGGTCTACATCATTAATTTAAGACAGTAAAATATGGAAACGTTAATGGTTTTTCAAAACGACAAATTTGACAATGTTGCAGGCTCTTGCTTGAGACTGTTCATGGACTGCAGTGGTAAATGTCAGCTGCCGCATCAATCCCTGGCACTGTCTAGAACTTACTTCAAAATTCTATAGAATATGGTCACTAAACAAATACCAGAATTGTGGTCATGAACCTTCAACGGAGCAAACAATACTTAGAAAGAGGTCAAAGAGTTCTCTCTTTTTTCTTCTTTTTATGGAGATTGTTTACAGGATATATACAAATGAATGATTCATGTTGAAACTGTAAACATTGATAATAAGCTCGATCTTCGTGTCCGTCGTCATTGCTATTAGTTCTTTCTTTATTTAGATACGACTTACTACAAAAGACAGGAAACACATGAATTATTTTAGTCACCATGTAAATTTTTTTTTGCAGTACATCAAAACATAATAAACGTCTATTCTGCTTACCGCCTATATAAAAGGTCTACATCATTATTTTAAGATAGTAAAAGGTTAAAGGTTTGCCAAACAACAATGTTGCAGGCTCTTGCTTGAAACAGTTCGTGGACAGCAAGGTGCCGTCAACAAACCCTAGAACTCTTTTGAACATATTTTAAAATTTCAAATATGATATGGTATGAAAGTTTACAGGAAATATACAACTGAATGAGGCTATAAAAACCTGAACAGATTTAATATAAGCTTGTCTCTCTTGACACTGAGATCATTTCTATAAGAGATCATGAAATTGTTTTATTTTAGTATAGATGAACAAAGGAACTCATCGTTGTATGAAAGCTAGTCACCAAACTGGCAGAATAAAAAAGGATTAATATCCATTTGAGTCTCATTATAAGACACTTGACTGTAATAAGCTATATACAAACTCTTACTAGTTGTCGATTTAGAATTAAAATTTATTATTTAGTTGATAGATGCCTTTTTACATGATTGCACGGAAGTGTCACGTTCTTTAAACTTGCTGTATGAACAATTCTATTGACGATATACAATTCTAAACACATTTTATTTTCTTATTAAAATATTGAATTCCGCATTGGCTGACGATAGTGGCTTGCATTTATAACAGTTGTCAATGAAAGATTCAATTCAGCCGACCCTCCAACATTTTGTCGTATTTGTCCTTCAGCATTTCCTCTTTTGTCTATTCAAATACAAAAATCATATATACCCTTCTTTATTTTGTTTTGAATAAGAAAATGTGGATTCCCTAAAGAACGAAAATGTAACAAAAATGTTGCAGGCTCTGTTTTATAAGTTCTACGATTTTTTTGGATTTTTTTTTCTATAAAACCAAGATGAATGGCGATTAATTTGGTTGAGAACCGATTGGCAATTGATTGTTCTAAATAGAATCAGTATTTTAATAATGTACTAAAAACAATGATATAGACTGTCTTTCGTTCCATGGTTTCCAGTCAATATATAATTTTATATAAATACAATAGCAATGATATCAATGGTTAGTGCATTTGAAAATCACAAATATCGTGAAGAACACTTTATTGTATCTGCAGTGCAACATCTGTTTCTATCCATTAAAACGTTTTTAAGTGCATGCAGTCAGAGATGTTCTTTTTTGAAATCGTTCGGAACGACCTTATTGTTGTGTCTGTTGTACTTTTTGTTTAATTCTTGTTTACTGTGTTATTTCTTTTTTATTTCGCCGTTTCTACCGGTTATTCCAGTGCTCCTAAATTGATATTGGATATTTTCTCTGGTATTGGTACGCGTTTAACTTTTGAGGCATGAAGGAACACGTGACCTGTTTTTGGTACATGGAGGAGCATGTGATATGTAAACCGTACATGATTGGTTAATTGACCTTTTCGAAAACCTAGCTAAATACCGTTTGCCGGTACGTTACGGATTTACCTGTAGGGAATTAGTAAGATCAAAAAACTATTACGTGATATTTCTAATTTTCTATAATTATTTTACCGTTTAAGGTGGAAAAACATGAATGATGTGTTTGAAAATTATCAATGTTTCTTTAATATCTATCTCAAATTTTACAAACAATAAATTGTTTATACTGAAAATCTACAAAATTAAAATATTCGTAGTGGCATCTGCCATAATAAATAGAGTTATTTTCTGCGTTATTTTCTGCGTGAACTTGTGTGTTTACTCTCGGAATTATTCATAAAATGGTAGGCTTTTCTTAAAAAGGAATAATTGTTTTATGTTCGACCTTCTCTGGTCTTCAACGGTCTCCAGTTTCCAAAGACCTTCGTCTATAGTGATCGTTTATTCAATTGCCAACTATATTCCTGATACAAACGTTTATTTATTCCCCCCCCCCCCAAAAAAAATGTTAAAAATAGTTAAATGAAATATCATTATATCATTAAAATGTTCACCACAGGAAACCGTTTTACTTGTATTGTCTTTATGTTTTCTTTTTGACGATTGTATGAGTTTGCAGGTTTTATAATTCCGATTCCCTCTCAAAGACCTTTTCTTTTCGGTTTTGTCCATTTTTTTCCTTTCGGGTCTTTAAATATTCTTGGGTGCCACTCATAGATTTTCATAAAATGCACAACAATGTCACATATTGGGAGTTTCGTGATCATGATTATATGTCTGCATATATTACTGATTTCTATATTATATGTGTACTTATTTCCACATTTAAATGTTTCAATTTTACTTTAGTTCTAGGACAGAAAGATACATTTTTGTCCCAGTTTAGTCGCTTTGTTAATTTTATGTTTTGTTGTTGTTGATTTTTTCTCTTTTCTATATAAAGGTATAACTAAATTTAAAAGAAATGTAAATCATCTAAGCCCTTATCAAAATTATATCAAAACATGATGAACAAAATTTTACATAAACTACAACCCTAACCATTTAAGAAGTCAGTCGACCATTAAAAACATAAATAATTGACTATTATTCAATCAAACAAAGTGCAAGGGGTTTCGGAAGCTGAATTAACCTACTGATCTAAATTTTAAAGTTTTGAATTTCTCTCAACGGTTAAAAAGCAGTGCACTAAAGAACGGATATCAAGAATTGAACCAAAAAATAACAAGAATAAAGATCAACAAGGTAAAGGCAACGTTCACAGGACGCTGCCCCCGGACACACCAAAGTAGGACACCCAGAAGGCACCAAACAAAAACCTGTGGACACAAGGGCGAAAGGAGAGGGACATGTAATGTGAAATAATATAAACAAAAAGCCTTGTCATTATATTTATGTACGTACATGTCCATACAATATTGGGAACTTAATTTAAGCTTTGAAATCTGAAACGATCCAGCCAGATAAAGAGGGTATATACATACATTAATAATCGAGAAAGGCAGATATACGTTAATGTTCTGGGGGTGCAAAAAAGCACTGTTTGACTACAAATCAAGAAACGACAAATTTAAATTTTCTTTAGGAAATACAATAAGTCGTTTGTTGGTATATTATTTGTATTTATATGAAATGATTTTTCTATAACGCTCGTTTATATGTAGTTATCTGAAATGATGTGTATGTATTATAATTGTTATAACCTAAGATCATTGTATGTATTATCATTTAAAGTATTATGCACCTTTTGAAATTGCTTTTTAAGTCGTCAATGGTTTTAGATTTGTGTGACCTGAAGAGAAAACGGTTTAGTGGACAAATACTTGATAGTTGTAAACATGGACTTCATCAACCTGAACAAAGTCAAACTTCATGCAGTCTTATTCAATTTTAGGCCTACCTGATTACACATCAGTCACTCCTTGTGATTGAGGGGTTGACTATTAGGGTTGAGGAATCAGGATTGCAGCTACCGTTTATCCGTGATTGATCGTAAAAGGCGACTAGATGAGTTTGAATAATTGGAGTCTATGTATCCCTAAACTCTAGCAGGTCAGCTGGTTTTGACCCCTGGTGTCGCTTTAAGTTAGAAGTTAGAAGTAAGTAGTTAGTTTAGAAATGATCCATAATTTTACAATGTACGTGTGTCATTTAATAAAACATGAATTGATCACTTTTTGTAAAAACAAAAAAATGAAAAAGTACATCATGTCAGGAGAAAAAGAACAAATCGAGAAACTACTGAAACTGCATTTTTTCTATTAAGAATACTAGCATTGCTACTGGGTTTATGCTGACATAGTAATAGATTTATATCTTTTGCTCAATAACCAATTTTAATTTAAATATTTTTACACGGTTATGTATTTGCACTCTTCTTTTTTCAAATAATTTAGCAAGCAATTGTATAAGTTTCTATACATATATATATACCCAGCCCGTCTGGAAATAGGGATATAAAATGATACTGACAGCAAATTGGCAGATTCGTTTATTACCTTTGAAATAGAAACGGGTAATTAAATCAAGTGTTATTTTATAGACATGATTTGATGGCATGTCCCTGAATACCTACCTACTTTTAACGCACTGAAGTTTAGTTAGGATGAAGTACTAGTAGATCTATATAAAGATTATATAGAAAGTAATCCAAGGTAAATGAAATTACTGTTACTAGCATACTTTTCAATATTTGTCAAAATTGCACGGGGTAGATTTGTTTTCAATATGGTCCTTGATTAAAGTCTATCAAAGAGTTAATATGAAATCTCAGATATTTTTACATGGGATTCAGCAAAATTATTCATCTAAGCTTTGCATTTTTGTTTGTAAATTTAATGACGTCAGTGTTATTTTCTATGCTTGTTAAATTTTACTGGTTTTCACTAGCTCGAGACATTCCTATCTGAAGAATCTTGAAAATCGTGTCTAGCTTTTTTCAACCCATTATGCTGGTTCCCACATATTTCACAGGTGAGACTACTTACAAAAATTTGCTGTTATTTCTCCCCGAATGGGAACCAGACAACGATGAAGCATACCTGGAATTCCTGAATGATAAGAAGCCGAACAAAGATACAACCGGTGAATGTATTGATGTCAGGTAGTCTTTGGGGTAACACTAAACAGACTATAACGATTCTGCGGAATATTTGTAAAATATTTTGACATTTCTTGGAAATTTATGATGAAATATTTCTGAGAAAAAATAATATTTTTGAAAAGAAGCATAAACTTATTATTTTCATGCTCTAAGAGAGATTTAAGTTGGAAAATGGACACTTGTTTTACTATTTTCATTTAAGAAAGTAGCTTAATTCTAAGTTTAAAACATCAGTTTCTGGATTACACAAAACAGGTAGGTTATGTTGCTGTTTTATAACATTCTTTATATTATGAACGTATATTCAATACATGTTACAAGGCATCAAAAGTATAAGTATGTTCTTTACAAAGGCTTTGCCATATACTCCGGGTAACTAAGAACAGACAAAATTTATAAATTTTATATAGAACTGAATCGAACGGACCAACATTATTTAGTACTAGTGGTTGAACCGTCTCATTACATAATGTGTTAGATAAAAATAAAATGAGTGCGCAGGAACCATTCTTATTTACTTGTACTTTTGTTTGTTTCTTATAACAACAAGAAATCGAGATAAAAAAACAATAAACGATTAGATCAAACACCATAAAAACCTGTTAAACCACTAACAAAACGTGATTTAGTTTTATATTTATATTTCAAAATAGAGCAAATGTTTATCTATACTGTAGTCAAATCGCGTTGCGAATGTATCAAGCAATCGTATTTTACATGTTTAGAGTTTCAAGTTCATATTCTATTCGTTTCATATATATAGTCAGTCCCTTCCCGCTGTGGGTTTGAAACCCGCTGAAAACTTCGAATTCTTTCACGCCATGTGCCCCGGTTTTTGTCTAAAAGAATGAACAGATGGGCACCTTTGGTCTTCCTCCATAAGTAAAGTTTGACCAGCGGTACCCCTACATATGGTACTGCATAAACCATTTATTAATAAAATCAAATCTATATTACATTAACAAATGTGTGTACAGTATAAGTGAAGATAATTGGAACAGTATACTGTTTCAGTGCTATTTTAGGCGACATAAGAGTGAGGCAGTAAAAACAAATGTTTTCGAATCACTACACTGAGTGTAGTGTTTGCAAAAAGTGTAATTATTCGCTTTGAATAACTACAAAGAATGTAGTGATTTGTTTAGAGATAGTAGAATAGAGTTATAAGATTTTTAGTGCAATAGTGTAAGTGTTGAATGAATTGTAGCGTTTTAAAACAGTGTTTCTATTTGTTTTGAATTACAGTGTTGATTCTATTGAAAAGGCGATTCAAATCGATAAAGTTGAATATACAAATGTAATAGCATCGAGAACACATTAATTATATATTCGATATTTTTGTTAACTTTTTATTAATACATATACATGTACAAAGAATTATAAACAAATCGATATCACAAGCACCAGTAAACACACACTATATACATTTTCTCTGTACATTTCTATCTTAAAACGCAAACAGGACAGCCTAGCTCGAATGTGTTCGAATGTGTTCATACTGGTAGTCTGTAGGAAATGTATAATTGTTATTCTGTAAAATATCTTAAATGATAATCTTTCAATCTGGACAAAATCATCACTTTTAGCTGAAATGTTCAAAATATGTACTGACTAAATAGCGAACAGTGCAGACTAGCTATGATCAGATATCATGGTCCTGTCGGCTGCTCTTGGTCTGCGTAAAATCAGTTGCCAACAGCAAGCTGAGGGTTAACTGATATTGCACGGTTCGAGTAAAGATGCGTATAATATATACTGTAATAATACTGGTATACTGAAAAAATCCTTAATACAAACCGAATAAAATAATTATAAAATATTAAGAAATTCTAGTCCTCATTAAGAAATGGATAAGGAATGGCTTTTTTGTCTTAACTGCTCGTGGTAAGATATTTTGTATTTTTTGTAGTGTGAAGAGGAAGATGCCATGTTAATGATGTAAAAGTCTGAATAAGTTTTTGTATGCAAATGTGTTATATCTTTGAGATCCAATATTTTTTTCTCTTAATATTTCAAAAACAATATTTTTTCGCATCCTACGGAGATTATTTGATGTCGGTATACCTGTTAATGCTGTAGCTGTTGTTATTGTTACACCTTTTGCTGGTGATTGTTGCACACGATAAATGTTATATAAACAAAATGATAGACGGAAATAACATTGATAACGTTAATTATCTGATCCAGGCATACAATCATGCACTCTTTTCCGGAAATAATCAGATCAGACCCGTACCTGAAATTGTTTCTGCGTTTAACTGTTTAACTGTTTGTTTCTGCTACGCACGTGCGTCTAGATTTGCATCAAGTCTTTATAGATTATCGCATTGTCACTTTTGAAGATTCAAAAATAAAAATTCAAAGTTTGGCAACCAACAATTAAGAGCCTGGTCAGAAGTAGCATTGCACCTTGTGTCGAAAATAATGACTAGGGTATTTAAAGACATTTATAAAATCTTTATTTTACATCATTTATTTATAGTAGTCTAGGAAATACATTGGTACTTCAGTTGTCATGGTTACGTAATATGTTTTTTAAAGATTTGTAAGCATCGTTTATGTAAAGTGTAAGAAAATACTCGTATATTTGTAGGTTATAACCTACGTCCGATATATATACATATAATTTGTCACTGAAGAAACAGGCATAGTCTCAGAGAAACACAAAAGCACTGCAGGTATTAATTAGGTTGGTAATAGGTGGGCTTTGATTGATGCTTTTATTATTATTATTATTATTATTATTAATTCACCTATAACTCATAACAATTACATTTACATTTATATACAATGTCAATATTAGCATGGGGGGTGGAGGGGAGAGAAAATGGGGTCGTTCCTTAACTTAACTGTATTGGGAAAGCATGATATTAAACTTCGAAAATCATGATCATAATGATGGGGGAACTACTTAGTATACCGTAGTGCTAAGCAATCAAAATATCTATGATATATTTTATTACTTTCAGTAATATTACATGGGGAGAAACAATCGAATCTTTTCTTATGATTAATAAATACCTGTACGTTGCCAAATCACATATACATTTAGAAACTGCATCTTTTATTGGCTGCTGCACCAAAAGATAAATTGAAAATGTACATTAGATGAAACAAAATGGCCTTGATACGGAATGGCTGTGTCTATAGGGAAGTAAAAACGTAAAAAAGCTGTTAATTACGAATAAAAAATTTCAATGTTTCTTATAAACCTCCAGAATCTATTTAGTGAGACAAGTTGAAGGAAACCTCCTGTTTTATAAGATATTAATGGAAATTATTTTCATGTTTTTGAGGGAAATGGTGCACCAGATAAGGTTGATGTTTTTTGATATTTCGCTGAACTTGACATATGAATGGAAACGCTCTGATCTTATCTGATAATCATATGCACTCATCCTTGAATAAAACATATTACCTGATATTATCTGCCCATTGCCCCTGGCTAGACTAATAGGTATATGAATTTTGATGTACATGTATATATCTAGAATTTTAAAAAACATCTTGATCGCAATTTTAGTGTAATCTTTGGTAATCTTCATATAGCACCAGTGAAAGAGGATTGGTCTATATACAATGGGTATATTTCCATAAATATTTTTAAAAAAATTGATAAATATAGAAATGTATCATTTGGATATTAAAATGAGATGAAATATTGCTTGAAAAAAATGTTGATAAAGTTCTAAGTGATTATAGTATGAGCATTTATATGAATAACAATATTTTGTTCATGATTATTTGCTATACAAATAAATTTAATACAGGATCATGTATCTCATACGTGCCAGCATCTTCCATAGATAATTATTTCGTGGTGTGTTGTTATTTTAGAAGGTCCTATAATTCTAGAAAATTGTCGTACATGTTTTCTTTGATGTTAAAAGATGGAATGAAAAGTGAATAGTAGAATTTTAGTAATTCAAAGAAATGCTGAAAACTGATTCCACTACAGGTCATGTGGAATAAAGACAACATGCAAAGTCTTTTCAATATGTTAACGGTTTTGTTTTTTGTTGTTTGTTTTTTTTTTCAGTCAAAATTTATTTAACCTGTATGTACGAATATATTAAAATTCAAATCCAAAATTCAAATTTTATGGAATATACTTGCATGTGAAACTTATAGATATGAATGTCGGAAAATAGTATACACCGGTATTCCTTTCATTTTGATATTATTTTTCTTCTGTATTGCCGTAAAACTTCGGGGCGAAATGGGGAAATGCATTTTGCGTAGTAAAAAGCTAACCTCGTTCATTTATCTTAAATGTTTATATCCAAAAACTAATCACGTAATCTCCGTTGATATTACAGACAAGAACACTGATCTCTATTTCCCTATGTGGTCCAGTGTACTTGAACTTATTTTATTTTTCTGGATTTCTTGTTAAAAATGTACTCCTACGATGAATTCTAACAGGGGTAACTAGGTTTACAGAGGGTTGGATATTGCTCATAAAATCTTTTTAGTATTAATCAAGAATTATACGCCCAAAAATTGATAAACAAAACAGAATATAGCAACGAAATTCCAAAGTTTGCATTTTACCCCAATGATTCCGTACACAAGGTTGCCGAATGATGAAATACTGATGTTGAATGGGCTGTAATTGTAGGTAGCATCTGGAAAACAGGTACTGCTTTCAAATTTCTTGGCAAAGAAAATGAAATTGTAACTAAATGATACATAGATAAGTGGGTATATTTGTTTTTACTAGTGATGGTATATGCGGTTACATAGCAAATTATGAGAAATAAGGCACAAGCAAAGTGGACTTATTATAACTTCGCATCTCTAATAACTCCCATTTGATTCTGTTCAAAATAAAAAAAATGCAAAAAAAGGTTGACAACTGTTGCCTGTTTGAATATAATCATGTTCGTTCGTTTATATTTGAGACTGTGTGTTTATAAGCTTTTGTTATTAATTAACGTAACTCCACCGAGGTACATAGGCCTGAAATATGGAATTCATACATAGATCAACTAGGGCATTTAAAACGGAATATTATTATTATTATTATTATTGTTATTATTTTTATTATTATAATGATGATGATAATGATGATGATCATGAATATGATAATGAAGATGAATTGATGATGAATATGATGATGAATATGATGATGATGATAATAATGAAGATGATGATGATGACGACGACGACGGAGATAACGATGACGATGATGACGACGACGACGATGATGATGATAATGATGGAAATTCAAATAGTTTACAGCTGTTATGAAAATCGCCATTTCTATTCCAATATAAACAGTACACAGCTGTTCGTCTGAAAGGAAATGAAGCGAGTAATAGAAGGTTGTTATGTTTATATACATGTTTATTAATGGCAGACATTCATTACTTACCTGTATCTACAAAATCTTCAGGTGGCTTCTTCCATTCTTGATCAACGGATGCAGAAAAACAGTTACAGCTAGCTGCGTAAGAATAAATTTCGTGCATGTTTTGCATACTTATTCGACAACTTGAGTTTATTTTAAGACGCTTTCAAGTCCTTTGTACTCACGATTAAAACACATCTTACGAAAATTTGTCAGGAGTATGCCAACTTGGTTTCCAAACATACTTGATGTAATACTGTAACCCAACGAATATTCGCGACCAATTAATATTCGCTTTATTCGCGGATGGCCACGAAGCGCGAATATTTGTTTGCGCGAATAAGTCCGCACGATTTCGCAGAGAAATTTTTATTTTAGACGTTGTTCATGCAAAGCTACTTGACCGGATATATTCGAATTTTCTGGGCACCTGTTTATAATAGGAAGTAATGAAATGTTATGAATATTGCCATAAAGCAATAAAAACACAAACTAAGTAAACTACTACTATTTTATAAATATCAAAAGAACTCTATGTCAATATAGCAATCAAAATAAACATCCACATTTTAATACAGTTCATGAACTATTGTCAATCACGTTATGTATAGGGTACTATACGGAGCATATGTCAGTTTTAAGTTTCTTCATATTTACACTTCTATACTAAGTATTGTATCGACCTGTTTGGACCCTATAAAATAAATGTTTGAATAAATCGTTTGACAAAAGTGGGAAAACTATCGAGCATCACAAAAGGCTATTGTTTTTGGATCCTATAAAATAATAGCATCACAAAAGGGTATTGGGTGTACATAATTACAAACAGTGAAATACAAGATGGTTTCATTTTACCCGTCCAACTTAACAGCCTGTGTAGCTCAGTTGGTTAGATTGCGGACTCATACAACATACTTTTCTCGGCGTTGGTTCGATAGGTATTTTTTTCTGAGGGTTTATTTTTTATCAACCACCCTTTTAACGACATGTTTAGAAATGTGTTGAATATATTGTCTTGAAGTCAACAAGATCTTTGATTTAAACATGAATGTAAAGTTATTATTTTTCAATTAATTACTGTGATAAAAACAATGTGATAGATATATCTGTGATAAATTGTCTTAATTTGTTTTGTAATATGACATATATATATAAACAAATAAATCAATCAAAAAAGAAGACGAACGATGCGTACATGTACATATATAGAGAAAATGTTTTGCTGAATTGTGATCACAATTCACTTACCAAACTTACCAATACAATATAAGGCTAGCGTATTGTTAATCCCATTTAAGACACCAATAATGACCTCACTTATTGAAGATTAATAGTCGGCTAATGGATTTTACAGCCCCATCGGACTTTCCAATCCGCGAATTTTTTTTCGGAAATCAAGAAAACGCGGAAATTAATATTCGCGAATATGTCCGACCTCGGCAAAACGCGAAAATTTGTATTCGCGAATATAAATTGGGTTACAGTAAACTGCATGAAACCAAAAATATTTAAGCAAACTCTTTTTCAATATTTTATTCTATAAAATGTCAATAAAATTGAGATGGACTGTCATAGTTCATTTTAGAGTTGTTTGTTCGACTTCTGGTTTTCCACTGGTTTCACGTATTTGAAATCCATCATTATCGAGCATCGGTTTTCCCTTTAAAACAGTTCATTATAAGAACTTATGCAAACCACTACCTCTTGATTAAGATCACCCGTTACAATACAGCCGTTTCATTTCCCATTTTAAATGGTTTGACTATCAGAACCTTTGCTAATCACCATCTCTGGATATAGGTAACATATTTCAAACCCGTCTTAAACGATCATTATTTTATTTCCGATATAAATAGAACACATGTTGAAAAAAAAATATGGTCATTTGCACCATATACATAAAAAAAACTGATCCTGCTGAATCAATTCGGAACTACCCTTTAAGTAAGTGGAGTTTCGTGTCATATGGCGGACAATTATATATTTTTGTAGGGCTTGTGGGGCTTTTCTCAGTTGATTCGTTCCAGCATAAAAAAATATGATTATAAATATATGATTGTACCAAATAACACATTTCTATAGTGCCAATGACATTACACATATTATAGTGTAGCTGTCCTCTAGGACGTAGGTTATTTACGTGACCTCTCGTTTATTCAACGTGTACAGGGATTGTTGTTTTCTTTCCGGTTTTGCTCACACATCCATCCCTACCGTCCGCTATCAAGTCAGAACTTTTTTTTAAATTTTCCCTTTCGTCCATATTAAAAGACGAACAAAACCAATTAAGAAAATTGAAAGTGATTAAGGTTTATAGTATCAGCATTGATAAACAAATTTACGTTCAGGTTACTCTATTTCGTTGAAATTGTAGATGATTTTGCATGAAAAAGGCTAATAATTACATCGGAAACTGGTTGCTAGATATTCAAAGTTTAGGACAAGTCAGTTTTGTTGGATTGATTTTCTGACGAGTTCGTTTTGGATGTAGTACCTTAAATGAAAGGTGTATCCTATCTGTGTTTTTCTTTATGTTTTATCAGATAAGAAAGACACATGTTCAGCTGCTGGCCTGTATGTAGGAATTTAATGAGGCGGGTAATTTGCCAACCGTATATAACTACTATGCGTGCGTGCGTGCGTGCGTGTGAAGATTTCAGCCGAAGGTGAATGTGCTTTGATGAATATAAGGATATATTCTTTCTTTCTTCCTTTCTTTCTTTCTTTCTTTCTTTCTTTCCTTAACGTCGATTGTAAGACATTTGAGCCGCGTCACGACAAAACCAACATAGTGCGTTTGCGACCAGCATGGATCCCGACCAGCCTGCGCATCCGCGCAGTCTGATCAGGATCCATGCTGTTCGCTTACCAACTCTATTACAAGTAGAGAAACTGATAGCGAACAGCATGGATCCTGATCAGACTGCGCGGATGCGCAGGCTGGTCTGGATCCATGCTGGTCGCAAACCCACTATGTTGGTTTTGTCGTGACACGGCTCAATTTTTGTTCATATTTCGACTTTCGGTCCACCTAAACGGGTTTTCCTGGAAAACTAACAAGTTTAATTACTAAGACCGACTATAAATACACGTATGCATTTACTGAACGAGTGATCATGGTTATTATTGTTTTACAAACTACATGTATATATATCTCTTAAAAAAATTAATGATTTTCGACATTTTGTAATTTACAAAAGCGATAACATGTAGTCCAAATATTGAGGAAACTAGAAAATCGTTAAATGGGCTTGAAATAAATTTACAGCTGTAGACCTCACGCAACTTTGCTTTAATGTACGTTCTCACTTACTTGCTATAAGTAATCGTGAATATAAATTGATTTGTTTTTAAATAAGATGCGGTAAGATGATATTTTCTGCATTTTATTTCCCATCTTTATCCCTATCATAGTTTAATGTGACAATAAAATTGCTGACAAAACAGAGTGCTCTTTGTAACATCTGTTATTTTAAGGATCACTTTTTATAGTCACAATTGTTTTGATATTTAAAGTGGTAAAATAAAATATTTATTACTTACAAGCAACAAATACATTTTTTACAATTACTGCTACATCAGAATTAAAAAGACACTAAGTTAGATTGTTTAGTTAATTGCACAGTGTATATCTATTATCATCTTGAATTCCACTTTAAATATTTCAAGAGTGCAGATCAAAAATAAGACAGTAGTCAGTATTTAAGCAGAACTAAGATGACACCTCCAGACCTTTCAGAAACCAAAGTATGTTGATATGTACCATATGAACGCACTGTAGGGTTCTTTTCATGATTTTGACCCCAAAGACTGTTTGACCCCAAAGTGCGTTGTGAAAATTTTTGTGTTGGACTCGAACGTGCGTTTGACCCCAAACTACTCCTACGTGATAAATGACATGTATGTTCAAGTTGTTCTAGTTTACTCGTAACAAACAATTCATCCTCTCATGCCTTCTCAATGTCTATAAATGTATTACAGGATGGACATTGAAATTATTGGAATTGAGTAAAAAAGGTCAAAAACGGAAAATACGGCTAGGCTCGGGTATGCTCTTTGGGAAATTTCTTTAAACTGTATAATAGTTCTTCCCAAAACAGCTAGCATTCTATTTTCTTCAAACATGTCATAGCCTTGAAAAATAAGATAACTGCCTGCATTACATGCACTGTCTTGATTTATGTTCAACTTTTGAAATAATTGCCTTTATTAGTGAGTGAATGTGAATGACATTATTCTTTAGTTTAACAATTTTTGATTATTCATGATGAGTGTTTTAACTGGGAGAGGGGGTTCCTGTGGTCCTATTAGATTGTTTGTTTATTTTTTTCTCTCTTTCTTTTTTGTCGGGTTGCGTTTTGTGAACGCCGCTTATGATGCCTTGACGATTATAGCGCATATATTTCTCGTATTTTCGAACCGTTTGCCATTTTGAATGGTTAAATTAGCACGAATGATTTACAATATCCATAACGTTTGAATGTTGTTAATTGCAATATCTTACATAAAGCATTTCTTTCGCGTTTAGACCTACTGTTTATTTTTCATAAAGTTGTCGGGGTCCACAATTAAATGACAGTTTGTGGAGTTGCAGAGTTTTTAGTAAAATAATATTATGTTCTTAAATCAATTAATCGGACCTCATTTAAATATTTAAATGAAAAAATGAATAAAACTACTCTCTCAAACCGTACATTAAGTAAAACTATACGTGATGGGTACGGCTATTATCAACTCTGTTCAGGAAGATATTTTTTTCGTTTTCGTTTTTAACAAACAGCGCGCTTTATCTTTTTCTGATAAAAGAGGCTACAACTCTTGTTACAAAAAATCACTATCGCTGATATATCCTAAGATTTTACCCACACGAACACATTTCAAAGTCCAAATCAATTAAGACTCATCTCTCAACAAGTAACCTAATTATATTCCCCAGACACGGTGCCGGGGTACCTTGGAAAAAATGTTATCAAAAGTTCGGGGAAACCTGACATCAAAAACGAAATTATGCCAATTCACCTGTGGTTTCCAAAACTGAGATTTTTATCATGGAAAGTTATTTCAAAGCTCTTGTGATAACGAACAGTTTATATACCCCAGGAATGTCTCGGAAGTTTTCATTTCTAATGGACGTATTACCTATTGGATTTAGTTTTTTTATCAATTTGTTGGAATTTTAAAACCACTATGAATCAGGTTGATTTCGAAATAAGCTTAGTTAATACATTTTTTCTAGTACAAAGAGATATATGTTATGCATTTTTTCTAGAAACATATGATACTATATGTAATTGGTAAACCCATTTTATAAACACAATTTATACATATTTTCCTACAAAGATACAGTTGTGTTGGTGGACGAAGTTTGTTTATTTTCTTTCCTGGAAAATTATAATATTTTTTAAGACGTGATAAATGCAGTACTTCTTAGACAAATTATGACATTTTTTGTGGACGTAGTCAATGCATTTTTTCCTTGAGTATTCAATGCATTTTCTGGAAGTGTCGTAGTTTTTGCAATTTTCCTCCGTAAAAAAGGATATTTGTTGTTAAACGTAGTTTCTGCAGTTTTTCCCGGAAAATGCATGATATTTGTTGGTAAACAACTGTTCCTTGTAATAAATGATAATTTAGGGTGGACATAGGTTTTTTTTCTAGAAAGACGTGGTATTTGTTTTCGGTTAAAAATATTATAAAATATACGGTTTATATCTACTGATTATGATCAATCGCTTCAACTATCAGAAAAGAACAGGATATACACTATCATAACCAGTAAACTGGTTAACACAATCGTTTTTTACAGTCTTATTAGCAGAGCCAGCATAATTATACTGGATATAATCACATTATCTTTGTCTAATTGTTTTCATAAGAACAAAGATTTGCTGAAATAATATTATTTGAACAACAGATGAATTTTAATCATATTTTGTTTGATACATTTTATTGCACTATCCATAAGCTGCAACGAAAGCCTTTCCTTTTTTTTCTATTTTTTTTATTAATTTTAAAGTTTATTTTAGCATTGTGTATTTTGCCGTGGCTGTTTTTAAGTTTATTGGATTCATTTCATTCATTTTTTGTCTCGTTTCTGTATCAGAAGTTGTTTTGAATTATAAAGGGATTCTCTAGCAGCAATTTTTTTATTTTTTCTAGTGAATTCAGGAAAACCGATAAATTGTTTGATCTCCCGTTGGCAATGAGGTTTTAAATTTTGATTAACTTTTCACAAAACAAACAAATATCTGTTTCAGCAAAATACAGGTGAATGAAACTTGCACAAAATTCGTAAGAGAAAGGTAGACTAGGCGGAAACGCATGTGGTTTATTATCTAGGTATGTCATTTTCGTAGATTAATCTGGGTACTGTTTCCTTTTTTCAGACATTTACTGCAAGAAGAATTAAAATACGATGGCAAGATTCCGTTCAGAGCTAAGTGTTCCCATTAAACGAGACGAGATGGACTTCCAAGATAGACAAATAAAAGTATGGGAGGACATGGAAACTAAGATGGAAAAAAGAAAGAGAGAATGGAGCGACGATTTTGATAAAATGAGGGACGAATTTTTTACATTAAAACCTGGACTTGCAGATAGACGCGCTAGTACTATCGGATTAGATAAAATTGGAGCTCTTAGGACTGTATATGAAACAGAAGCGAATGGACAACAGCGTTTTAAAGTAAGATTTGATGTGAGTGAATTTAAACCTGATGAAATTCAGGTCAAAGTTCAAGATAACAAGGTGATTGTTTACGCGAAACACGAGGAAAGAAATAACGCACAGACTGTTAGTCGAGAATACAGCCGACAGGTTGACATACCACCAAATGTCGACCAAGAAAAGCTACAGTGTGTCTTAAGTAGAGATGGAATCCTTACAGTTGACGGTCCTGTGTTCAGCAATCAGCTTGTTGCCCAGCACCAGGTCTTGCCGATCCAACAGGCAGTCCAGCCTGACCGAACTCTACAGCTTGCAACGCCGGTTAAGAACCCGATTATCACGGAACCGGACGGTACGAGAAAACTTCGTCTCACTGTCGACGCGGGGGAATTCCGTCCAGAAGAAGTTGTAGTCAAAACAATGGAAAAGAAACTGGTAGTCCATGCAGAACACGTTGAGAAAACTGCAGGGAAAACTCTTCACAAGGAATTTAATAAAGAATATGAGCTTCCGGACAGCGTAGATCAAACGGCGATTACGGCATATATCGGAGACGAGGGCAAATTGATTATTGAGGCGCCAATTAAGAACCAAGTAAGAAAGTATTCCGTCACACAGAGCCAAGATGTAAGGAAAGTTGTTGTTACAAAGGAATCTACCGTCACTATCAATGATTCACAAAATCGCCCTATGGTCACAATCAATGTACATCCAAGATAGATAACTCATGCTTCAATAAATATCACAGCATTACCACGTGACAAAAAATGGATCTTATCTAAAGAAAGACTGAGAAAAAAATCGTCCGACATTTAAAGCTTTTGATGGTATAGAATAATTCAAGAAACTATAGAGAAAACTGGACCTAGAAATGAATACATGTATAATTGTATGAATGTAAAACATACAGGAGAATAGCACATGCTAAATATGTTAAGTATATCAGCGCATAAAAAGGGGGAAATAAATTAAGTTTTTACCGATGAGTTTAACATTCAATTTGAATCACATAGAAATATGTTAAAAGAAACGAATATACTTAGGATCAACTAATTTACATATTTTGAAATAAAAAATTGGATTAAAGAAGAAGGAAAGTTTGACAGGAAAGTTTTGTGTACAAATATAGAATATAGTTATTGTATAAAGTAGGATATTTTCGTTATAATTTATTAAATTAAAAAAATATATGTAGCATATCAGCACAACGTTTGTGTTCAAAAAATTAGAAAAAGAAATATATTAATGTGCTTTTGAATAAGTTATTTGTACATAATACTCGTTCGCGCTTTGTCTTAGATATGTGGTTGTTTCAAATGTTATGTTGGAAATAGTTCTGATTCTGCCAAAAAGATAAAACTTTAACACAAAAAAAGAAGATAGATCTGTACCTAAAAACAAGTGAAGTTACCAAAAGATGGTTATATGCTCGAAAATAAAAAGACACAAAATTTTTGCTAGATATGGCGATCAGTATGGCGACATGAACCGGATTAAATGCAGATTAAGATTGTTGCAAGAACGTCGCAAGGGAGGTAACTAATGAATGAATGGAAATTAAATTCTCTGAGAGTCATGTATCTTTAATTTTTCTAAAAATATTTTTTTCGAGTGCATGTACATGTATTTTTTTAAAGGAAATCAATTTGATATTTCGCTATATAAAATTTAATCAAACATATCATTTATACATATATATTGCTTATGTTCAGAAATGTTTCTACCCATTGCACTGCAGTCTAACCTAAAACCAATGCGTCAACATTCAAAAATTATTTTAATCGTCTACATACACAAAAACGTGAGTTGTTCGTGTAAATAAAATACATTATATATTGGGCCGATATTAGACTAATGTTGTATTTGTATATTGATCCAATGATTGATAAGCGTTTAAAATAGATCATTAATATCGTCTCTTAAAGATATCTTAATATTATTAGTCTTAAAATAATATGTTGTAACGAATCTTATAATAACATATAGTAACCAGTTTTATAATGATATATGGTAACCAGTATTTTAACAATGCATGGTAACCAGTCTTATAACAATATATGGTAACCAGTCTTATAATAATATATGGTAACCAGTCTTATAATAATATATGGTAATCAGTCTTATAATTATATATGGTAACCAGTCTTATGGTAATATATGGTAACCAGTCTTATGGTAATATATGGTAACCAGTCTTATAATAATATATGGTAACCAGTCTTATGGTAATATATGGTAACCAGTCTTATAATTATATATGGTAACCAGTCTTATGGTAATATATGGTAACCAGTCTTATGGTAATATATGGTAACCAGTCTTATGATAATATATGGTAACCAGTCTTATAATTATATATGGTAACCAGTCTTATGGTAATGTATGGTAACCAGTATTATAACAATATATGGTAACCAGTCTTATAATAATATATGGTAACCAGTCTTATAATAATATATGGTAACCAGTCTTATAATTATATATGGTAACCAGTCTTATGGTAATATATGGTAACCAGTCTTATGGTAATGTATGGTAAACCAGTCTTATGGTAATATATGGTAACATGTGTTATAATATTATATGGTAATCAGTCTTATGGTAATATATGGTAACCAGTCTTATAATTATATATGGTAACCAGTCTTATGGTAATATATGGTAACCAGTCTTATAATTATATATGGTAACCAGTCTTATGGTAATGTATGGTAACCAGTCTTATGGTAATATATGGTTACATGTCTTATAATATTTTATGGTAACCAGTCTTATGATAATATATGGTAACCAGTCTTATGGTAATGTATGGTAACCAGTCTTATGGTAATATATGGTAACATGTCTTATAATATTTTATGGTTACCAGTCTTATGATAATATATGGTAACATGTCTTATAATTATATATGGTAACCAGTCTTATGGTAATGTATGGTAACCAGTCTTATGGTAATATATGGTAACATGTCTTATAATATTTTATGGTAACCAGTCTTATGATAATATATGGTAACATGTCTTATAATTATATATGGTAACCAGTCTTATGGTAATATATGGTAACCAGTTTTATAATTATATATGGTAACCAGTCTTATGGTAATATATGGTAACCAGTTTTATGGTAATATATGGTAAACAGTCTTATAACAATATATAATATACTTTACTGAGAACTAAATGCAGCATATCTTACAGCAAGTCGTATTTTAATTTCATGGTGTTAAATTGTGGCCGATCAAAATTAGTCATTGTTCATAAATTAGTGAGGCAAATCAGAATATTTTTATTCAAATTGAAACAATAATTTACTTATATGTGTTCAATATATTTTACTTGGGAGTAATAAGGTAATTAATTAAAAACAATCTCATTATATTTCGCAAATATGAGATATATCTTACATTAAAGAAAAATGTTTCATTGTTCGCTGTTAATACTATTCTATATTTTCAAAATCAGCTGTGAGATAAAAGCAATATATACTCTGCTGTGAAATATAAACAATACCAACTCTAAACCGTACATGTATGTCATCAAAATAATTATGTCATTTAATACATATTATATACATTTAAATCACCGTCATTTTGCTATACCATACCAAATATTTCACTCGTGTATATTTGTTGTTGTTGTTATTGTTATAATGACGATGCTATTGTGAATAAAGAGTAATTCTAGAACGTTATTGTCTGCATACAAATAAATTGCTGCAAGTTATATTTCAGCGTTCATCTTTGTTCCCTTTCCCTATATACGTCTAACGATTACACATAAGTCTTATATACGAGTATAAATAATTCTTACATACGATTATAAATAAGTCTAATATACGAATATAAATAAGTCTTATATTCGAGTATAAATAAGTTTGATATACGAGTATGAATAAGTCTTATATACGAGTATAAATAAGTCTTACATCCGAGTACAAATATGTCTTATATAGGAATATGAATTAGTTTTATATACGAGTATAAATAAGTCTTATATACGAGTATGAATAAGTCTTATATTCGAGTATAATAAATAAGTCTTATATACGAGTATGAATAAGTCTTATATACGAGTATAAATAAGTCTTATATACGAGTATGAATAAGTCTTATATACGAGTATGAATAAGTCTTATATACGAGTATAAATAAGTCTTATATACGAGTATAAATAAGTCTTATATACGAGTATAAATAAGTCTTATATACGAGTATGAATAAGTCTTATATACGAGTATAAATAAGTCTTATATACGAGTATAAATAAGTCTTATATACGAGTATAAATAAGTCTTATATACGAGTATAAATAAGTCTTATATACGAGTATAAATAAGTCTTATATACGAGTATAAATAAGTCTTATATACGAGTATGAATAAGTCTTACATACGAGTATGAATAAGTCTTACATACGAGTATGAATAAGTCTTATATACGAGTATGAATAAGTCTTATATACGAGTATAAATAAGTCTTATATACGAGTATGAATAAGTCTTATATTCGAGTATAAATAAGTCTTATATACGAGTATAAATAAGTCTTATATACGAGTATGAATAAGTCTTATATACGAGTATGAATAAGTCTTATATACGAGTATAAATAAGTCTTACATCCGAGTACAAATATGTCTTATATAGGAATATGAATTAGTTTTATATACGAGTATAAATAAGTCTTATATACGAGTATGAATAAGTCTTATATACGAGTATAAATAAGTCTTATATACGAGTATGAATAAGTCTTATATACGAGTATAAATAAGTCTTACATCCGAGTACAAATATGTCTTATATAGGAATATGAATTAGTTTTATATACGAGTATAAATAAGTCTTATATACGAGTATGAATAAGTCTTATATTCGAGTATAAATAAGTCTTATATACGAGTATGAATAAGTCTTATATACGAGTATGAATAAGTCTTAATATACGAGTATGAATAAGTCTTATATACGAGTATAAATAAGTCTTATATACGAGTATGAATAAGTCTTATATTCGAGTATAAATAAGTTCTTATATACGAGTATGAATAAGTCTTACATACGAGTATGAATAAGTCTTATATACGAGTATAATAAATAAGTCTTACATACGAGTATGTATAAGTCTTATATACGAGTATGAATAAGTCTTATATACGAGTATAAATAAGTCTTATATACGAGTATGAATAAGTCTTATATACGAGTATAAATAAGTCTTACATCCGAGTACAAATATGTCTTATATAGGAATATGAATTAGTTTTATATACGAGTATAAATAAGTCTATATACGAGTATGAATAAGTCTTATATTCGAGTATAAATAAGTCTTATATACGAGTATGAATAAGTCTTATATACGAGTATAAATAAGTCTACATACGAGTATAAATAAGTCTTATATACGAGAATATAAATTAGTTTAATATACGAGTATAAATAAGTCTTATATACGAGTATAAATAAGTCTTATATACGAGTATAAATAAGTCTTATATACGAGTATAAATAAGTCTTACATACGAGTATAAATAAGTCTAATATACGAGTATAAATAAGTCTACCATACGAGTATAAATAAGTCAAATATACGAGTATAAATAAGTCTAATATACGCGTATAAATAAGTCTTATATACGAGTATAAATAAGTCTAATATACGAGTATAAATAAGTCTACCATACGAGTATAAATAAGTCAAATATACGAGTATAAATAAGTCTAATATACGAGTATAAATAAGTCTAATATACGCGTATAAATAAGTCTTATATACGAGTATAAATAAGTCTTATATACGAGTATAAATAAGTCTTATATACGAGTATAAATAAGTCTTATATACGAGTATAAATAAGTCTTATATACGAGTATGAATAAGTCTTATACTAGTATACGAGTATAATAAGTCTTACATACGAGTATAAATAAGTCTTATATACGAGTATAAATAAGTCTTATATACGAGTATAAATAAGTCTAATATACGAGTATAAATAAGTCTAATATACGAGTATAAATAAGTCTTATATACGAGTATAAATAAGTCTTATATACGAGTATAAATAAGTCTTATATACGAGTATAAATAAGTCTTATATACATGTATGAAATAACTTAGGTTACATGAACATGATTAAATTAAATTTTCTGAGATTTTAAGTATCTCATTTTAAGCATATTTTTATAGAAGGACTGACTCTTGAAATGGTAACCAGGGGAGACTATTAGAAAAATTGATGATAAAAATTCTGGACGTACTTTAAGACATGGCAACTCAGGACTTATCGTAAAATTTTAAGTACTAGTGTACTCGCATCCGGCGTTTCTTTAACTATTAATGTCACGAGCCATGCAACATGGAGTCAGACAAGAATCAAAACATACCAAAATTATTTCATTCTTGCAGAAACAATTACAAGCTCGTAAAGTACAAGGACACGGGGCTCCTATGTTCAAAATGTTACCGAAATACAGAGTATTTTAGTTAGAGGAACGCGAGGATTGTAATAAAAGTAATTTACCATAAATCATGATGTTATCGATATCGCTTCAATCAATACTACATATGACCGATCATGTGATAAGAAGGGTTGAAAGGAGATTATATCACATAGTGCAAACCGCACCTACATTGTAGAACAGCTTTACTGGTGGAGTAAAAAAGCAGGTGCCCGTTCATGAGCAGAGCCAACTAGTAAGCTGACTGAATAGCTTACAGAGTTCAGATGGACAAGTTATCTGTAGTCAAATGACTTGTTAAATGTTTTCACTTCATATGGCATTAAATGTACGTGTGAAAGTCCAAATGTCATACTGATAAAAATCCGAAGACACGGGGGATATTTAGGTGATTCCTTAACAATAATCAGCTATGTATAACAATTTTAAACTATATATTTTTTTAAATAAGCCGACTCTCACACGATTAAATAATATGAAATCATCACCAAATGCTTTCGAGAAATTTGAAGCACTTTTACTAGAGTATGTAAACCGTTATCCTGCTTCCGTTTAGCCTGCTAAAAACGTTTCAAAGGCTCTGGAATTTTGTTGATCTAAAGTCAACAATGCATAACTATCTTAAATTTAAATAGATAATACTTTATTGGATCTTGTATCATAGTTTGGAGACCTTTCTGTTGAAAATGTGTCAGGGTTAAATCGTATACATATACATGCACAGTGCGTTAACTGGAGTGCGGGTATTAGTTTACCCGCACTTCAGAGCCTGCCCATTGATTGGCTCATTTTTGCTGGGGTTTACATATTGTGACGGCAGAGAAAAGAAAAGCGACAGAAATGTCATATTCAGATGTTCGTTCATTGGTTCATTTTTGCCTGGGTTTCATATTGTGACAACAGGGAACGTGCTTTTATGTTTGACTATGATACAAAAGAGAAAGAACACCAAAACACTCGGCAATCTGATTAATACTCGGGGGCTACGCCCCCTCGTACAAATCAGATAGCCTCGTGTTTCGGTGCTCTTTCTATTACATATACATATAAAATACACTGCACATTTCACATGTATCATTATAAAAAGCTTAACAAAAAGGATAGGCCAATGGTTATTACAACAATAACTTGAACGTTCTGGTCAGTTAGTCGTTATTGCTTACACAATGATACTATACTGTACAAGCCGGGAACCAGGCTTTTGACTGGTAATACTGGTAACATTCCCTGTGGCTGAGGGGTTGCCTCTAGATAAGATTTGAGGTATTAGAATTACAGCCGCCGTTTATTTCTCCGTGGTCGTAAGAGCGACTAAATGGGTTTGTATTACTAATCTGTCCATTTCTTAGCTCCAGCATAAGATGTGGCTTTGACTCCTGGTGTTGCTTTAAGTTAGTAACACCCGAATTTAGCCAAAATCATCTTTCTTGTCCGGCGACATGTGAGCTAAGTTTTAAACTAAACAAAACAAAGAAACAATATTTATGCATGTACTAGTATATATAACTAAAACTCAGCAGGGTTTCTCAGAAGCTTTTTTTTGTTAAAATATCCATCATATCACTGTATAGATATTATATTCAGATCACTATATGGGGACCTGACCTAAATATTATATTTTCATTTGGATTTTGGGATAGAAGTATAATTATCTTCAAAATTTTATCATGTTTGCAAGATGGGGGCGCACGCTGGTTCAGCCTTTTCTATAGACCTTCATACGACGCAGACCGTTGCTATTAAAATTTCGGCCGGGTGCAGTATTTTCTCGCAGATGCGCAATCTGCGTAAGGAAAAAGATCATCGCCCTGCATAGAAATGAAGGAGAAG
This sequence comes from Ruditapes philippinarum, assembly GCF_026571515.1. NCBI lineage: Eukaryota > Metazoa > Mollusca > Bivalvia > Venerida > Veneridae > Ruditapes > Ruditapes philippinarum. The sequence goes on along the minus strand of NW_026854504.1, from coordinate 58,574 downwards.
TTCATTGATTTGAAGATACAATGTATAATATTATATTCACTAGCTCTTAACAAAACAAAAAACAAAAGATATCCTTGTAACTTTGTGGCCAAGATTGCCATAAAAAAGATATAGAAAACTTTGATCTCAAAAATGATTTGACGTAGAGTCATGAAACTTTACAGGAATGTTGATCAGCATATGTAGTTGTGCACCTTGGGTTTCGCTTGTGTATTTATCCAGTATTTTTAGAGTTATTGCCCTTGACTTAGTAAAATTTTGCAATTTTCAACTTGTGTCGCATGTAACTCAAAAAGGATTTGACATAGAGTCATGAAACTTTACAGGAATGTTGATCAGCATGTGTTGTAGTGCACATTGGTATTTTCATGTGAATTTATATAGTATTTTTAGAGTTATTGCCCTTGATTTAGTAAAAATTTGCAATTTTCAACTTGTGTCGCATGTAACTCAAAAAGGATTTGACCTAGAGTCATGAAACTTTACAGGAATGTTGATCAGCATGTGTGGTAGTGCACATTGGTATTTTCATGTGAATTTATATAGTATTTTTAGAGTTATTGCCCTTGACTTAGTAAAATTTTGCAATTTTCAACTTGTGTCGCATGTAATTCAAAAAGGATTTGACTTAGAGTCATGAAACCTTACGGGAATGTTGCTCAGCGTATGTAGTTGTGCACCTTGGGTTTCGCTTGTGTATTTATTCAGTATTTGTAGAGTTATTTCCCTTGACTTAGTAAAAACCGTTTCATTATGTTGTGTTATTTGTTCCTTGAGTGCTTGAGTTAGAATCAACCAATTTTACAGGAATAATGATCAACATCACAATAAAGCTATGCACCTGAGACTTTGTATGTGGATTTTTTTTTCAGTTTTGTTAGAGTTATTGCCCTTGACTTACAGTAGTATAAATTTGCAATTTTCAACTTGTTCATGCATAGCTCAAAGAGTAATTGACTTGTAGGCCTGAAAGTTTACAAGAATGTTGGTCGGCATGTGTACTTATGCACCTTGGGTTTTGCTTGTGATTTATTCAGTATTTGTTCTTGCCCTTTACTAAGATTTTTAGTTTTCAACTTTTGGCACATGTAGTGCAAAATATTTGACCTAGAGTCATAAGATTGACAGAAGAGTGGAGTGTGGGGGCACCCGTGTCCTATGGACACATTTCTAGTTATCCATTTAAATTATTATGATAGATGCCGTTTCTAGGTCATTTGCAGCTAACGTATTAACAAAGGAAAATCAATTTGTCCTATAGTGGAAAAATTATAAAATCGGGAGTAAAGTCCCTCCTCCGACACTTACGTTCTTTAATCAGTAATGACAAATGATGTTTCAGGAAAACAAGAAAGTTTAGTTTCACTGTGTCATATAACGATCGTTTCGCATTTTGTTAAATTTAGGACCCTGTGCTATTTTCCGGATCGTTAAGGAACAATTTAGATCCATTCAACCACTATAACGATGAGAGTATCTGGTTTGCCATCGAGTGTGCTCATCTAAAGGAGTTTGTCATGGGCCAGGAGGCGAGGCTAGAGTTTGAATGCGGCGAATCCGGACAGACTTTAAGGTACCTTTAGGTAATCTGTAAAGTCCAAATATCCCTACAGAGCACAGGAAATAATTTAGTAGCCCAATGCCGGATTTTGTGATTTTTATAGTTTATTTTCCAATGATTACAATTGCAGAACCGAAAAAGAGCTGTTTAGTAGTGCATTGGTCTTATGATACAAGTAGCAGTCATCTGGCCGAAGGGCTTAGGGTTTTATATCTGTGGTTTCTCAAAATTGGGTCTGACACCAATGGGAAAAGCAACAAACAAAAATGGTTAAACGCTCAACACTATTTAATAAACGATTAGAATTTTAAGAACTAGTGATTCAGGTTACTAACTTGAAATTACGCCTCCCTCTTTGCTGACGGTTTGAATTCCGAGACTTTAGACTCGTTTATTAAAAGGCCTAGGGGAGCTATATGGTTATGAAGGTCGATAGTTCAACTTTGATTCTAGAGTGTACCTGAAATAATGCATGAAGTGGCACATTAGGTCTTGTCCCACATTTTAATTTATAAAGTTATATGAGTTATATATAAGTTCATCATCGTAATTATCTGACTTTTGATCATATTTCAGTGTCGGACAAAGACAATTAGTTTGTTTAGCACGAACACTATTACACAAAACAAAGATTCTCATACTAGATGAGGCAACTGCAGCTGTTGATATGGAGACAGATGACCTTATTCAAGGTAAAAGATTTCAAAAAATAATTGTCCATTGAGGTATATTAATAGATACCAAATAGCATACATAAATCAATATTAGAGTTGTTGTATTAGAAATAAAAGTAAATAAAATAAAAACAAAACAAAGAAACAATATTTATGCATGTATATATAACTAAAACTCAGCAGGGTTTCTCAGAAGCTTTTTTTTTTGTTAAAATATCCATCATATCACTGTATAGATATTATATTCAGATCACTATATGGGGACCTGACCTAAATATTATATTTTCATTTGGATTTTGGGATAGAAGTATAATTATCTTCAACATTTTATCATGTTTGCAAGATGGGGGCGCACGCTGGTTCCGCCTTTTCTATAGACCTTCATACGACGCAGACCGTTGCTATTAAAATTTCGGCCGGTGCAGTATTTTCTCGCACATGCGCAATCTGCGTAAGGAAAAAGATCATCGCCCTGCATAGAAATGAAGGAGAAGTTCATTGATTTGAAGGTACAATGTATAATATTATATTCACTAGCTCTTAACAAAACAAAAAACAAAAGATATCCTTATAACTTTGTGGCCAAGATTGCCATAAAAAAGATATAGAAAACTTTGATCTCAAAAATGATTTGACATAGAGTCATGAAACTTTACAGGAATGTTGATCAGCATGTGTAGTTGTGCACCTGGGTATTTTCGTGTGGATTTATTTAGTATTTTAGAGTTATTGTCCTTGACTTAGTAAAAATTTGCAATTTTCAACTTGTGTCGCCTGTAACTCAAAAAGGATTTGACTTAGAGTCATGAAACTTTACAGGAATGTTGATCAGCATGTGTTGTAGTGCACATTGGTATTTTCATGTGAATTTATATAGTATTTTTAGAGTTATTGCCCTTGATTTAGTAAAAATTTGCAATTTTCAACTTGTGTCGCATGTAACTCAAAAAGGATTTGACCTAGAGTCATGAAACTTTACAGGAATGTTGATCAGCATGTGTGGTAGTGCACATTGGTATTTTCATGTGAATTTATATAGTATTTTTAGAGTTATTGCCCTTGACTTAGTAAAATTTTGCAATTTTCAACTTGTGTCGCATGTAATTCAAAAAGGATTTGACTTAGAGTCATGAAACCTTACGGGAATGTTGCTCAGCGTATGTAGTTGTGCACCTTGGTTTCGCTTGTGTATTTATTCAGTATTTGTAGAGTTATTTCCCTTGACTTAGTAAAAACCGTTTCATTATGTTGTGTTATTTGTTCCTTGAGTGCTTGAGTTAGAATCAACCAACTTTACAGGAATAATGATCAACATCACAATAAAGCTATGCACCTGAGACTTTGTATGTGGATTTTTTTTCAGTTCTGTTAGAGTTATTGCCCTTGACTTACAGTAGTATAAATTTGCAATTTTCAACTTGTTCATGCATAGCTCAAAGAGTAATTGACTTGTAGGCCTGAAAGTTTACAAGAATGTTGGTCGGCATGTGTACTTATGCACCTTGGGTTTTGCTTGTGATTTATTCAGTATTTGTTCTTGCCCTTTATTAAGATTTTTAGTTTTCAACTTTTGGCACATGTAGTCCAAAATATTTGACCTAGAGTCATAAGATTGACAGAAGAGTGGAGTGTGGGGGCACCCGTGTCCTATGGACACATTTCTAGTTATCCATTTAAATTATTATGATAGATGCCGTTTCTAGGTCATTTGCAGCTAACGTATTAACAAAGGAAAATCAATTTGTCCTATAGTGGAAAAATTATAAAATCGGGAGTAAAGTCCCTCCTGCGACACTTACGTTCTTTAATCAGTTATGCAGGAAACCAAGAAAATATAGTTTGGCTTTGTCATATAACGATCGTTTAGTATTTTGATATATTTAGGACCCTGTGCTATTTTCCGGATCGTTAAGGAACAATTTAGATCCATTCAACCACTATAACGATGAGAGTATCTGGTTTGCCATCGAGTGTGCGCACCTCAAGGAGTTTGTCATGGGCCAGGAGGCGAGGCTAGAGTTTGAATGCGGCGAATCCGGACAGAATTTAAGGTACCTTTAGGTAATCTGTAAAGTCCAAATATCCCTACAGAGCACAGGAAATAATTTAGTAGCCCAAAGCCGGATTTTGTGATTTTTATAGTTTATTTTCCAATGAAAACAGTTGCAGAACAAAAGAAAAAGAGATATTTAGCAGTGCATTGGTACAGATATTGCCCCTTATAAAACAAGTAGCAGTCATCTGGCCGAAGGGCTTAGGGTTTTATATCTGTGGTTTCTCAAAATTGGGTCTGACACCAATGGGAAAAGCAACAAACAAAAATGGTTAAACGCTCAACACTATTTAATAAACGATTAGAATTTTAAGAACTAGTGATTCAGGTTACTAACTTGAAATTACGCCTCCCTCTTTGCTGACGGTTTGAATTCCGAGACTTTAGACTCGTTTATTAAAAGGCCTAGGGGAGATATATGGTTATGAAGGTCGATAGTTCAACTTTGATTCTAGAGTGTACCTGAAATAATGCATGAAGTGGCACATTAGGTCTTGTCCCACATTTTAATTTATAAAGTTATATGAGTTATATATAAGTTCATCATCATCATTTTCTGACTTTTGATCATATTTCAGTGTCGGACAAAGACAATTAGTTTGTTTAGCACGAACACTATTACACAAAACAAAGATTCTCATACTAGACGAAGCAACTGCAGCTGTTGATATGGAGACAGATGACCTTATTCAAGTTAAAAGATTTCAAAAAATAATTGTCCATTGAGGTATATTAATAGATACCAAATAGCATACATAAATCAATATTAGAGTTGTTGTATTAGAAATAAAAGTATCCTTCTGCAATGGCATTGGTCCTAATCTTACCATATAAGTTAACTTGTAAGCAGAAAAAAACATTGTTTGTGCCCCGACTTCTTGGGGGTAGCCGGGAAGCTGTCCTGTCACGCTATAAGACGATCGTTAACCAAACAAAGGGAAGTAACTGTACGAAGTAACAGCAGTATAATTTTTTTTATTTCTTCTGTTTTATTATCCAAATTTATCATTTTTGTATAATTCAGATACCATCCGTAAACAATTCAGTGAGTGTACAATATTAGCAGTTGCTCATAGACTTAATACAGTAATGGATTATGACAGGTGAACAAGTTTATTATATACAACTAATATTTAACAAACATTGAGTACGATATGTTATTTCGTTCAAAATCAGTTTCTCTATTGCTCCCCGCTTGCCAAATTTGTAAATATTAATTTTGAAGTATTATAAAGATACACTGTTGAATTTTCGATAGAAAAAACAAACTTTATGAATCTTTTGCTCAATCTATACAAAATGAATGTTTTCCTAAATGTATAGAGCTATTTATTTAAATGTAATATACATGTGTAATGACAATATTAACTTATAATCGTAGTAATGTATTTATATTTGTAATATTTCAAGGATAATGGTCCTGGACAAAGGTAAACTGGCGGAGTTCGATACACCCGCATTCTTGTTAGATAACACGGAAAGCATATTCTATGGAATGGCGAAAGACGCCAGCATTGTGTGACGTCATACGTGTCGATCTGGAAATGTGTGACGTAATGTACCAGAAACAAGAAGCTTACAGTTGTCATTATTCTCAGGCAGTTATTGATTATTTTATTCAAGATGACACATCCAACGTTTACTTTATTATTTTAAAACGAGATACGAATATTCCACGCTATATTGTTGAATATAGGCCTATTCTATCTTTTATTTTGCACGTTTGTAACGTCGCTTTTCATTGGATAATCTTGATGTTTATATAAATTATATCTAATATGTGAAACTTACAAATGAACGTTAATTTAAGAATAAAAATTTAAATGCAGAAATTATATCTCACAATGTTTTTGTTTTGTATTGTTTTTGTTTTAAGTCACACCGACACCAAAATAGTCATATAGTGACATTAAAGCCGGTGACCGTCCGTGCATTATTCAGTCACGAAATGGCACCTGACTAGAGCAAACGACAATCCCTAAGCTAGCTGGATAGCTTTTGTACAGAGAATAATGTATAATTTTCATAACTTGTTCAGTTACAAGTATATCGTTATAACAAACTAATTAATGTCACGTGATGTACAATTAAGAGAGAGAAAACACAATACAGAGCAACTTATTTAAATGAGAAAAAAACGTTCTATTTCTGGGGGTTAATGAGCTTTAAGCTGAGCCGATGCGTTCGGTGCTTTCAGCGCTTTGATCCAGTTTGCAGTGTATAACGTATCACGGAGGAAGGTAGTCTAGTACTGGTGTAACTCTCCAGGAACGATGGTTAGAAAATTACCCGCCTATATGACCGAAAAACTGTTGGGAAAAGGCGTAAAATGAAACAAACAAACAAACAAACAATAACGTATCAAGTTAATGTCTGCTTAACGTTTTGAGTTATGCCCAATAAAATTTTACCGACAAAGTTCTTTTTAACTCTATGTTATATTAGAACATCAAAAAAAATTGAACGATGAATTTAAAAGAATAGTGATTGTGTGTGTTAAATAAAATCCACTGTGGCCGAAAAGTCTAATTTTAACTTAATTATGGATGGATTTCATATAGTGCGGATTTTATGTCAGTATAATTAGTTATTATTAAAGGGAGGTAAAAGAAATTCATAAAAACATAAACCATAGTTCTTTTACTTAACAGAACATTCAATCAATATAAATTGTTGAAAAAATGTAATAACATTCAATTATTTTTATCAAAATCAGATGATAAATTTATACTTAATAAGCCTGATTTATTTACATTATTAAGATTGTTTATATACACTAATTTATCATCATTCTTCAGTAGAACCACCGATCAATAAACGTCTATTGACGGTATTTCTTTTGACTCGTTCACAAAGTTGGAAACAAATTTGATGGACGGGAAATTTATAAAATCAGTCTTTCTTATATACCACTGTAAAGCGCAGTGCAGAATGTTTGTGTTACAAAGTCAAGAAAGCACTGATCAAGTGTCCTGTGCTCAATTCCTATTTACAGTGATACTTCCTCATAAAGGGCATGAAGGGGACCTTATATCCGAGTACAAGTAATGATAAATTGTCAGTCAAAACCGCCATTATAGGATCCCTTTAAATCAATTATGTATTTAGCCTATAAAAAGAGACCAATAATTTCTTGAAAAAGCCGTCCGGTTAGCTCAATTGTTAGATCATCGGGAACCACGTTTGATTTCCGGACGGCGCAGGTCACTTTCGTTGTTGTTGATCGTGCATTCATTTCTACAGTCATTCGCACTGGTACCTCTGCTCTGGTATGTACAGAAGTTTTAGTTCCTTGCGAAAGTGAAGGCAACTAGTACTGGTAAACTGCTTGACAGCCTGCCCCGGAACGATGCGGTGGCTGAACTGTGCTCTGGTAAATTCAATGTGGCTAACTGCCGTGATCCGGAATGAAAAATACCAACACCACTGCTACAACAATTATTTATTTTCTTGAGGGTGTATGTTGGGGGAGTGGTGTATCTATTATTTACATTCAAAAACTATATAGATCGAGCTATACATATCAAGTTATTTTTGTAAGATTTAGATACAATCTATGGCTGAATAAAAATAACAAAGTTGAACCTATGTTCCTAATCTTTATTTAAAGAATGTTGAAAATGAAAAGAATTAATATCCAAAGTCTTTCTTCTGGCCACAGTGCTCGGTTGATGCTTGTATCTGAAATAAATAAATAAATAAATAAATAATGAAATGTTATGAAATGAATGAATGAATAAATTTAAAAAATAAAAGAATGACTAAATGACTGAATGAATGAATGAATGAAGAATGAATGAATGAATCCAGCTCTTGATAACAATAAATTAGTATTAGTGATTCTTTGTGCTCGTGTATCAAATCAATTAGTCAATGGAAAATCGTTCAAATGCATTTAAAGTTACAGTTATACAACATCAATCATTAGTGTGCAAAGTACTTACGTTATGTAAGTCAAAGTGTAGATCACTCTTTATGTAGATGTCCATGATACCAAACAGATTATCATCATCGTCAACCACATTGTTGATTGTAATATAAGTATTATCAGTTTCATTCCTAGCTGCTGTTATGCCCACTTCATCTTGATCATCTTGGAGAGCTATTGCATCTATGTCTACAATATCGTCATCTGATTCTATAATTTCTACAATTTCAGTACCGGATTCTCTATTTAAAATACCAGCTAGTGTGTCACTGTCTGACATTTCATCAACTGCTACTTTATTTATACTCATTGAAAGATCTGACTCCACAGCAAACGTATCCGGAACGATAGCATCCAAATTCTCGCTGTCGTTTGGTGCTCTATCTACAATTGAATCATCTAAATTTGGACCACTTTGACCTTTATCTAAAACGTCATCAAACACATTGCTGTCTGTGTAATCTTTATCTATAACTACAATTTCACTCGTCGTACCGCTTTCGGATATATACTCTTGCTGTTTGTCTTTTCTTGTCTTCTTTGTAGTTGCTGATACATATTCATCAATCATTTGAGAGTCTCGTTTCGAGGTTACAAATATTTCATCCATATAAACATACATATCGCCTGTAAGTGGAAACCCAGTTTCAGTCGATGACCGAATGCAGTTTGGTTTGTAGACACCTGGCTCTTTTTCAATTGCAATCTGTAACATTTCCTCTTGATAAGCTTTATCAATGGCTTCAAATGAAGTTGTCCTCTCTGCATTAAAACGTGTTTCATTAAGCTTGTACAAATGATTGTTCATATCTGACTCAACCAAGGTTTTTTCTTCCAAGGCAATTTCTTTATCATGCATAGGTTTTCCCTGTACGTCACTCCTAATGTCAGATGATAAAACTGTCCCAATTATTGATCGAATACTTTTATCAGCGGCTCCAATGTCGCTTTCGATATCTACAGATTTGCTTTCTTTCAAAGGTTTAGTGTCTGGTATTGTATCAATACCACTTTTGTTTTCCGTTGTTTCCTGAACCAAAAGATGGTCCAATAGCTTAGCCATCTGTCTATCAATCTCTTTCATACTTGGAATGCCACTCGTAAACCTTTCACCACTTTCATCTACAATCTTCTCAATATCTTCACTTGAGCTTGCTTTTAGGTCTTTACCTTTGTTTTTTCTTTGCTTACGAGCGTCTGTGAACTTTCGGGTGGCATATTGCACCGAAGTTTTCAACTCCTTACCATTCTTCACACCAAACTTCTCTATAAATATACCACATCCGTTTCCTATACCAATGTGTAATACAGCCTTGTCAAAAGTCGCACTGATTGGAATGATGACGTCATCATTGTTTGGACTAATAAGGATATCTGTAACCAAAAAAAAACCATTAAAAATGTAGAAAAATAAAGTCAAATATTGATTGCGTATTTTAATATTTAGGAAACTTCCTTGATTTAATACTAACATTGACGACGGATTATAATTTGATTTATGATATTTATCAAATAATTCAACTTATTTTCCATGGAAAAATAGTCTACAGTCTGACCATGTACATCACCTCGGACATTATTTAAATATCTTAGTATAATAGTATAATAGTATAATAACTAAGACAATTTCTATATAAGAACACATATATGTATATTTCTTTACACCTACATCAGTCTAATATCTGCATGATAGAAGATAATAATTGATTTTCGTTTATGACTTGAAATCAAATTTATACCTATTTTGTTTTGTATATCAAAAAAGTATGTAGAGTATTTTCGATTTATCTAAAATCTTTTAATTACCGATATAATACAGAAATTTTTATTGGTTAATCTGTTGGGTCATTCTTTAGGTGTTTGTATTTTTCGGGTCACTGATTTAGTTGTATTCCTACGCGTTGTTATAAATTCAGTCATCTTTTCGCGGTCTTTACAGTTCTTAGACACATTTTGGTTGATACAGATCTTTTTTCGCCTCTCCCTCCCAACCCATTTTATTTTTGTTTGCTTGTTTTTGTAAAGTCAGTAAGACTTTCTTATTTTTGTTTAATTTATGTTTAATTTAAAGTCAGTTCGACTTTTATTTTATGTTATTTTCTGTTATGTGCGATTTTTGATCTGTGTTCATTTAATTCTATATTTTCATTGGTCTGAAATTAGTCATAATTATATCTGTTCAAGTTGATGATTTGTCTTACCTTTAGACTGATTGCATAGTATATTTCATTGTTTATTCAGACATCACTTTAGTGTTCATTTGATATATATTATATATGTGTGTGTCTAAGCTCTGATTAAATCTATATCTATTTCATCTGTGTTTTTTCTGTGTTTGAGATAATTTGTGGTCTGTTGTTGTTGTTTTTTTATTTATCAAAGCTAATATTATTTCAAATATTTCAATAATTTGGCCAATGTTATTTTTTCTGTGACATGCGTCTTTAAACAAATATGTTTGTATGTTTCCTTGTGAACGATTGACACAGGCACGAAATCACTGCTAAATTGCACTGCTGATTAACCAAACCCCGACTTAAAATAGCAGCATATTATTTTAAGTAGTGGACCATTTTATTCTGTTTACGTTCATTATTCATGTGCGTTAAGTAACAAGAGACATTCAATGTCACATACAATTTATTAAAAAATCGACCTTTATATTATGAAAAACAACCTAATTTTACCTTTCATTAACATATTATCAAAACATTTCATTAGATACAGTATTTTGTATGTTCTTTAAAGGTCCATAATGTCCCAACATGCCTTTATTTCTTCTTTAAACCTGTTATTTAAACATTATTGAACTCATGTTTGCTCTTTCTTAGAACGAGAAAAAATATTCATTTGTAAGATATAATGAACCTCTTTAATTTCACTTATTTTCATAAAAACTCTCATAATTTTAGTTATCATATTATATAGCAAATTTGCATTTGTCATTTTATGGCGACCAGAAAATCTTAAGTTCATCTACAAGTACAACTATCTTACTGCTTCAAATTCCTTAAACGATCACAAAGAGGATCAAACTTGTCAGACGTTAATGACCATATAAATAAAATTTTAAAACTTCTCATCGAAAAGAGAAACGAAATGCGAAAATAAGCTAACAGTGAATTTCCTTTTTCAATAATTATTATGACCGACATTTCAAATAATAATAGAGAATCTACCTTTAAATGTGCTATTCGCTACAGGTCGGTTGTCATTTGCCGAGATTTCTTCCATTTTCCAGGTATTTTGTCTCTTATTAACTTTAAATAGCTATTTATTCGTCTGCACTGTAAGAGTGCGACATTTTTAGTTGCGGTAACTATGTTCTGTTTGTTACGTCACAATCAATACATGCGCCGTCCAATCATATTGCAGCATTATTGGACGTCATGACGTCTTTCCGCAACAGACGTTATTTCGTCAAACGGTGAATCAGTAAACATGTTTTAACTTTGACGCTGAATACTTAAATTGAATTTTTACTTGTAAAGTATTGTTCCAAGTTTGAGAAAAGATGAATTCGTTTCGGAAAAGATATTGTAGTCAAATATGTGACCTTTCAATTAAGTTACATGTATATGCATATCGAAGGGGGAAATCATTATTGATATAGAACAGAGGGTCGAACATACAGCAATGCGATACTTTTTCTAATCATGCGATATTGAATAATGGCGGAGGAAAGTGACGAATAATGTGGGTTAAAATCAGTTTGCTTCAAATATTTGTTGTATGTTGTGATTTTTATTCGAATAATTATAGTGCCTACTGAACCGAAGTTACACACCTCCTCTACAATCGCAACTACTCGGCCCTTTCCGTCAGTCTTCGAACACAATAGTATGAATACACAGAACGGATGCGGTATTCCGGTCTAACCTACGCTAAGAAACTAAACATGTAAACAAATAGTAATTTAATGCTGGGAGTTGTTGACACGTTTATTTCCAATATATGTAGTAAAAGTCCACCTGAAATAAGTGAATTCATAGGTACAAAAGCAAACAATACATTATTTATATATTTACTAATATGGCTGTGAAACCGAAAGTACACAAAACCAACCTGTTGACATTTGGTCGGATTTATTTAAAATTGAACATCAGATGTCATATTTAAATAACAAATTGTTGTCGGACATATTTTAATGCATAAGAGTACCGGAACAGACATTAGATGTCAAATATATACATTCGTTTTACATTATCTCTGTTTCTGTTTACATCAGTAAACCACGTGGTAGAACTACTTTCAATCCGTATTGTTTCCGAGGTTAATATTGTAGATAACAGCCGAGGCAGTTCCGAATGACCTCCTCTATTGTTTGTGACAGGTCTATATTTTTAGGATAGACCTGTTTTAACAAAAGAAATTCCGTTATGAGGTCTATCTTTTGCACGTGCACAGGTCTGTGCTAGTCAGACAGACCCGGTCATGAAAAACACGTGAAAAAATAGACCTGCCTATGCGTAGACAAAGAAAACATGAAATGCAATCAAAAATTAAAAATAAAATGTAAATAAATGATTGTCATAATATTCCTGTCTGACAAAATCTGGATACATTCTTTTAAACAAGATAATGTTTATAATTATTCCAACATCTCTATATTAAATCTTTGAATGAAATAAATGGATAGCATATCAAAGTTTTTTCTAATCGCGTCATTTTTCAAAGTAATAGTAATCTAAGCGCTTCTTCTGCCATTAATTTCACAATATAACAAAAATGGGTGCTTTAAGTTCATTTCTATGAAACTTTAACAGTTATCACCGCATACATATCACGATTCTAAATCATCTAATCCATAAAAAAATTCATAGTACCAAACCCCCATATCGAAAAAATATAACAAAAATATTTCCGTTTCATTTGTGATTCAAATAACGTCCATTTGATATACTCTTTGCCTAGGAAACCGCAGCTACCTACAGTTCATAGCAAAGTCCCTGGTTACATTCCCACCATCAGGATCAATCAGATTGTTAAATCCCCGTTAACCCGTCCCCACCCCCTCTTTTAGTTAGGCTTTATCCTACCTTTCTATTCAACCCGCGAAAAATCAAAACTGATTTCCCCTGAAAACCTTCGAGTTCAAAGAACGTTAAAGATATAATCCAAACCTTGCTTATAGTGACATGCAGATACAAGTACTCAAAGTGGATTGGTCTACAATGGACGCATCTCCCATTAGTTAAAATATCGACAAAAACGATTAAGATATTATTAAAAGCAATATTGAAAAAGAAATGTTAATATAAAGTTATAAGTGATTTAGTTTAAAAATTTATTTTCATCATTTTTATTCTAGAACACTTTATAATCTGCTATATAAAATATAATTTCGGATCATGTATCTTACACATTACTACACATGCAACAATATACATAATTATGTAAGTCTTTCATGGTGTGCTGGGTATCGGACTTTTGCCCCTCAGACAGTTGCCCCCTCGGAGTTTGCTCCCTTTTTGCAGTGGCGGACATTTGCCCCCCCCTCCCCCATATCTTTGGAAGGGTTGGACATTTGCCATTAAAAATGTTAAAAAAAATTTAATTGTTGAATTGTTTGTTACAAAAATTAAAATTCATTGCCTATTGTCGAAATTCCATTTTGGTTCAATTAACAAAAACTCTCGCGCAAATTTGTGAAAACTTAAAAATAAGCATCCATAAATAAAAAAATAAAGTACATTAAATATATACACGAGATGACCTCTGACAAGTTACAAGCAAAAAACAGGGGGCAACGTCCGAGAGGGCAACTGTTCGGGGGGAGCAAATGTCCTAGAATTTGAAATGTCTGATACGAAATACTTTCAACATAATTATTCATTCTTTTACATAAATTCAATTACAGACCCATTTACTTATTTATTGACAAATTACACATTTAGCCTTTTTATTATTATTTTGAAAAACAAAGTTAAATGCAAAATATATACTATATAAAAGCAGAACATTGATAAAAGCTTACCTGTTTATGCGCTGTGTTAAAAAATTATCTTTATATGCATTACATGAAATGTTTCGGATCAGCCATTGCTCAAGCCAATAGTTTGACGGTGTGTAAGTTGGATATCGGCCTCGTACATCGATCTTTCTGTTTAGGAAAGACCTGGTCACGAATTTCATGAAACACCTCGAGCGCTACGCGCTCTCGGTGTCACATGAAAGTCGTGACCAGGTCTTTCCTAAACAGAAAGCCCTCGTACTCGGTCGATATCCTATACATATAATTGTATATGATGGTCAAAATGAAAGAATCAATTTCATTGCTAGGAGAAAGTTATTGATGTATTTGCTACTATAAATGCCACCTGTAATCTGACATACTTATAAAATGGAAAAAAAAAGAAAAAAAATCAGATATTATGGAACAGATATTTGATTAGTTATAGCAACATGTTGACTCTAAATAGCAAAACAAAATACACTTATATGTTTTAATTATCTATTTCGCATATATCTACAATATTTCTGTATTTCTTACTGTACGCATTATAACTGGTCCGATAAACTATCAATGTACGCAAAAAGTTTAGTTCATTATCATGTATTTTCATGATCGAGTGATCAATCTCTGTTCTCTACGAATTGGCAATTAGTTCCAAAATAGTTGTTAATCAGAGCGGAGGTTGTGGTGCAGTGGTAACACTGACTGGCTACGAAACAAGGGGTCGCAAGTTCAATCCCCCGCTACACCTCGAAAAAGACTAAATATACAGCTTTAGAGACAGATGGAATAAGAATAAAGGACATATCATATACTGAAAAACACATACGTGGACAGATTATACATGGGAAGACTAAAACTGTAATACACATACATGGCCATACTATACACAGAAATACACATACGTAGATATACTATATACACTAAAGTACACACATAGACAAGCTATATACAGAACCACACATACATGGCCAGACCTATCAGCACATAAAATGTACAGTCTTAATGGAAATAACGGAAATACACAAACATGTACACTCGTAACGTAAATACACAGACCATACAACCAATACATTCACCATATTATGCTAAACAAACATACACATACAAAGACAACCTTAACAGTAATACAAATACATGAACAGGCTACACAGAAATACACATACATGAACAGGCTACACAGAAATACACATACATGAACAGGCTACACAGAAATACACGTACATGGACAGGCTACACAGAAATACACGTACATGGACAGGCTACACAGAAATACACGTACATGGACAGGCTACACAGAAATACACACACATTGACAGGCTATACAGAAACACACGTACAGGGACAGGCTACACAGAAAAACACACACATGGACAGGCTAAAAAGAAATACACGTACATGGACAGGCTACACAGAAATACACATACATGAAACGGCTACACAGAAATACACGTACATGGACAGGCTACACAGAAATACACACACATGGACAGGCTTAACAGAAATACACGTACATGGACAGGCTACACAGAAACACACACGTACATGGACAGGCTACACAGAAATACACGTACAAGGACAGGCTACACAGAAACACACGTACATGGACAGCCTACACAGAAATACACACACATGGACAGGCTAAAAAGAAATACACATACATGAACAGGCTACACAGAAATACACGTACATGAACAGGCTACACAGAATACACGTACATGGACAGGCTACACAGAAATACACATACATGGACAGGCTACACAGAAATACACATACATGAAACGGCTACACAGAAATACACACACATGGACAGGCTACACAGAAATACACATACATGAACAGGCTACACAGAAATACACACACATGGACAGGCTAAAAAGAAATACACATACATGAACAGGCTACACAGAAATACACGTACATGGACAGGCTACACAGAAATACACATACATGGACAGGCTACACAGAAATACACATACATGAAACGGCTACACAGAAATACACACACATGGACAGGCTACACAGAAATACACATACATGGGCAGGCTACAAAGAAATACACGTACATGGACAGGCTACACAGAAAATACACACACATGGACAGGCTACACAGAAATACACATACATGAACAGGCTACACAGAAACACACATACATGGACAGGCTACACAGAAACACACACACATGGACAGAGTTAACAGAAATACACGTACATGGACAGGCTACACAGAAATACACATACATGAACAGGCTACACAGAAACACACATACATGGACAGGCTACACAGAAATACACACACATGGACAGGCTTAACAGAAATACACGTACATGGACAGGCTACACAGAAATACACGTACATGGACAGGCTACACAGAAATACACATACATGAACAGGCTACACAGAAACACACATACATGGACAGGCTACACAGAAATACACACACATGGACAGGCTTAACAGAAAAAACACGTACATGGACAGGCTACACAGAAACACACGTACATGGACAGGCTACACAGAAATACACGTACATGGGCAGGCTACACAGAAATACACATAAATGGACAGGCTACATAGAAATACACGTACATGGACAGGCTACACAGAAACACACTTACATGGACAGGCTTAACAGAAATACACACACATGGACAGGCTAAAAAGAAATACACGTACATGGACAGGCTACACAGAAATACACATACATGAAACGGCGACACAGAAATACACGTACATGGACAGGCTACACAAAAATACACATACATAAACAGGCTACACAGAAATACACGTACATGGACAGGCTACACAAAAATACACGTACATGGACAGGCTACACAGAAGTACACGTACATAGACAGGCTTAACAGAAATACACGTACATGGACAGGCTTAACGGAAATTCACAGAAATACATATACATGGACAGGCTACACAGAAATACATATACATGAACAGGCTACACAGAAATACACGTACATAGACAGGCTTAACAGAAATACACGTACATGGACAGGCTTAACGGAAATTCACAGAAATACATATACATGGACAGGCTACACAGAAATACATATACATGGACATGCTACACAGAAATACACGTACATAGACAGGCTAAACAGAAATGCACGTACATGGACAGGCTTAACGGAAATTCACAAAAATACATATACATGGACATGCTACACAGAAATACATATACATGGACAGGCTTAACAGAAATACACGTACATGGACAGGCTTAACGGAAATTCACAGAAATACACACACATGGACATGCTACACAGAAATACACGTACATAGACAGGCTTAACAGAAATACACGTACATGGACAGGCTAAACGGAAATTCACAGAAATACATATACATGGACATGCTACACAGAAATACACGTACATAGACAGGCTTAACAGAAATACACGTACATGGACAGGCTTAACAGAAATACACATACTTGGACAGACTAAACAGAAATACACATACATGGACAGACGGACGTTCTAACAACGTAACATACAAAACGGAATCGGACATACAAGGTGACTTATCGCAATATGCATATACGCATATAAAGGATAGACTACGGAAATGGACATGAAAAGAACGGAACTGAACATAAAAATTCTCTTAATGACATACACAACCATACGCAGACGTACATGTACACATAACGGAAAAATCAACGAAAAAAAAATCAAAACGGAAGCACTAAAGAAAAAACACATATATACTTTATACAAAAATTTATGGTTAATAAATGTTCACTTCTATTTTTGCCTCTGTCCTTCTATAAAGCTGCAAGTTAATACCTCCAAGTTATGCTCTTAACGAAAATTAAATTAAAAAAAATACAAAAGGTATTACCTCCAAAATTATGCAATATTGCAAATGGAGTTATGGTTCTTAGAAAATATGTGTTTTTTTATCTATAAAGTTTCAAGTTACTGCCTGCTAAACATTTTGAGTAATGCCAAATAAAACTTTACCGTTACGTAATATGTTATATAAGAACATCACTGGAAATTAAAAGTACAGATGAATTTAAAAGAATAGTGATTGTGTGTGTTAAAGGAATTCCACTGTGGCCCAAAAGCCTGAAAACATATAATTTGAATTTCTTACATAAATTTGCTTAGACACTTAAAAAAAGAAATATATATGCAAAATGTAATTAAGAAATATATTCAGGAATAAATTGAAAAGTGTATTGTTTGTTCTATTTTTAGCCCGATTTAAGTGAAAAGCGTTGCAACGCTTTTCAATTTTGTGTCACTTTCTCATTTAGAATATTTATTCTGGAAAAACGGAGTGAGCGAGTGAAAATAACACAAAATAACTAGACCTACATCAAATGGAACATTTATAACGAAAATGTGACGGCTTGCAATGTCTTTACAATTCCCTAAACAAATTTTTTGACTAAATATACGCCTAAACGCACCTAAGGGAATGCTTCCAGACGTCCCAATGAAGTATAATCAATGGTTATTATAAAAGGGAGGTAAAAGAAATTGATAAAACACTAAATTCTATTACTCTAACTTAATGAAACATTAAAATGTTATGAATTATAGAAAATATAAAATAACATTGAATCAGTTATATCAAATTCAGATAATATTTTATACTAAATGAGACTGGTTTAAGTATATACCATAATTTATCCTCATTCTTCAGTAGAACCACTGATCAATAAAACGTCTATTGACGGTATTTGTTTTGAATCGTTCACAAAATTGGCAACAAATTTGATGGATGGGAAATTAATTAATCCAATCTTTTTCATATATCAGTGCCATTTTGTGTGATCGCGCAATACAAGCGTAGCTCAAACTCAAGTCGAATGTTTTTGTTACAAAGTCAATAAAGCACTGATCAAGTGTCTTAGGTTCGATTCCTATCAAGGGGACACTGTCAATTTCCTGTTGACCACCGCAGTTTGAACTTAAATCCGAATGCTTGTAAAGATAAATTGTCAGTCAGAAACTCCATTATAGGATCTCTGTATGTAGACTACAAGGAAGATACCAACTATTTTCTTTAGGGGTAGGGAGGCTAACAGTTATTTACATTAAAAAACTATTTAGCACTAGTAGCCTTTAAAATGGAAGAGACCATTTATTTTGGGAGGTTTCTTGGGTCTGAATCCTCGCCTTTCAGTTTCAATGCAGTTGACAGTACTTCTAGCCTATTTGAATACTCTTCAAAGTGGAGGTAATGCATACCTTAAGTTGTCTGTTGTGTTTGAAGCTATAACTGAATGGACCTTTCCAGTGTTTACAGTTTTATGTAAATTGGCTAACTTTTTATCCAGTTGCTACACTGAGATAATAAATAGTCACTGGTTGACCAGGTTTGCACAAAAGAACACGTGTTTATGTTTGTGATACTGTTTTGAGCAGTTGACCTAGCAATGAATGGAAAAGGTGTGGCTAAATGTTCCGCTACGAAAAACCGGAAAGGTCCTTCTAGAAAAGGTTAAAACTTCCGTTTTAGAATCCATTTTAATGAATTATTTTCATTCCAAAACTGTAAAGAGCTATACATATATAGGTTATTTAGTTATTTAGGTAAGAGTGTGACTGATTTAGATACAATCTATGGCTTAATAAAAATAACAAAGTTGAAATCAAATTTCCAGTCTTTTTTGTATTATTTGAAGAATGTCGAAAATGAAAAGAATTTATATCCAAAGTCTTTCTTCTGGTCACAGTGCTCGGCTGATTCTGGCATCTGAAATAGATAGTTAAATAAATAAATGAATGAATGAATGAAATGAAATGAAATGAATGAATGAATGAATGAATGAATGAATGAATTGGTGATTGATTGATTGATTGATTGATTGAGTGAGTGAGTGAGTGAGTGAGTGAGTGAGTGAGTGAGTGAGTGAGTGAGTGAGTGAGTGAGTGAGTCAATGAATGAATGAATGAATGAATGAATAAATAGATGAATATATAAATAGAAAAATAAATAAAAATGATTGACTGAATGAATGAATTGGCGCATGAATGAATAAATAAATGAATAAATAAATCGAAACGGAATGAATGAATAAATTAATGGATTGGTGAATAAATAAATAAATGAATGACTGACTGACTGACTGACTGACTGGATGAATGAATGAATTAATGAATGAATGTATGAATGTATGAATGAATTGGTGAATAAACAAATAAATAAATGAAACGGAACGAAACGGAATGAATGAATGAATGAATGAATCAATAAATGAATAAATCAATCAATAGCTCTAGATAACAATAAAATTAGTATTCGTGAAACGTTTTGTTCGTGTATCAAATCAGCTGCAAAAGACATCAATCATTAGTGCATTAAGTACTTACGTTGTGTAAGTCGAAGTGTAGATCACTCTTTCTGAAGATGCCCATGATACCAAACAGGTCGTCATCATCGTCAATCACATCGTTGTTTGTAATATATGTATCATCAATGTCATCCCTAGCTGCTGTTAAGTCGACTTCATCGTGAACTTCTTGGAGGGATATTTCTTCGATGTCTACAATATCGTCATCTGATTCTATAATTTCTACGACTTCATCATCTGATTCTATATCTGTGATACCATCTAGTGTGTCACTGTCTGACATATCGTCAACTGCATCTACATCAATACTCTTTGAACCATCTGACTCTATATTTAGAATGTCATCAAACGTATCCGGGTCGACAGTATCACTGTCCTTATCGGCTGCAATTGTATGAGATGAAATTGGATCACTTTTGTCTTTGTATAGAACGTCTCCAATCAAATTTCTCTCTGCTACTGTGTAATCTTTATTTATATATACAACTGCACTCGTCGGACCGCTTTCGGATACATCCTCTTGTTGTTTGTCTTTTCTGTTCTTCTCTGTAGTTGCTGACACATGTTCATCAAACATTTGACAGACTCGTTTTGAGATTACAAATATTTCATCCAGATATACATGCATATCATCTGCAAGTGGAAATCCTGATCCATTTTCTGTCGATGGCCAAATGAAATTTGGTGTATAGACACCTGCCTCTTTATCAATTGCAATTTGTAACATTTCCTCTTGATACGCTCTATCAATGGCTTCAAATGAAGTTGTCCTCTCTGCTTCAAAACGTGTTTCATTAGGCTTGTACAAATGGATGTTCATATTTGGCTCAACCAAGGTTTGATAATCAAAACCTGATGTCGTATTTTCGGCAATTTCTTTTTCATGTCTTGGTTTTCCCTGTACGTCTCTCTTAATGTCAGATGATAAAACTGTCCCAGTTATTGATTGAATACTTTCATCAGCGGCTCCAATGTCTCTTTCGATATCTACAGATTTGCTTTCTTTCAGAGGTTTAGTGTCTGGTATTGTATCAATACCACTTTTGTTTTCCGTTGGTGCCTGAACCAAAAGATGGTTGAATAGCTTAGCCATCAGTCTACTAATCTCTTTCATACTTGGAATGTCTCTCATAAACTTTTCCCCACTTTCATCTACAATCTTCTCAATATCTTCACTTTCACTTGCTTTTAGGTCTTTACCTTTGTTTTTCCTCTGCTGACGAGCGTCTGTGAACTTTCTGGTGGCATATTTCACTGAAGTTTTCAACTCCTTACCATCCTTCACACCAAACTTCTCTATAAATATTCCACATCCGTTTCCTATACCAATGTGTAATACGGCTTTGTCGAACGTCGTACTGATTGGAATGATGACGTCATCATTGTTTGGACTAATGAGGATATCTGTAACAACAAAATTAAAGAATTTGTAAAATAAAGTCAAATATAGATTGGCGTATATTTATCGATTTAACACGAATTATAGATGTTTCCGGTGTTTCCCTAAACAGAGAAGTACTTCTTAAAGTTATATGCAGTTAAATATACAGACTGATATGGGAATTGATTCTTTCAGATAAAGCATAGAATTGTATGAAATTGAAGGTGGACTGTAAAAGAGAAACAATGTATTAGTGATTTCAATATATATCAATGAATGAACGCGGGCTGTATATGTTTTGATATATACAAAGAAATGAGCACCGAATGTATAAATTATGCCACAATTATTATCAATATCCAATAATGAACGCCAGCAGTGTTTCTAAATATACCTATTGGAATGAACGCAGATTGTATCAGAGGGCCCATGATATATACCCACGAATGAATGCGGACCGAATAAGAGTGCATAGCCATAAATCAAGCGTGCGTACTTGAATATGAAAGATTTTAAGATATTTTTTGTACATGAAAGAAAATAAAATGTACTTTCTGAATGGCACATACCATTTAATCGTTGCTAAAAATTAAAACCCCTACTTAAAATAGCAGCAAAATATTTGGTTTTGTTTTGTGCCTTTTTATTCTATTAACGTACAATTTAAGATTATTGAAAAAAAAATAGTTCATGAAATTATGTGACAAATCATTCAAGAATCATCGACAATTCGATTATTGAAACAACATAATTTTACTGTTCATAGATCTTATTATCAATTTTATATTAAAGATATTTTATTAGATACTGTGTCGCATTATACTCTTTAATTTTAGTGCTAATTTCATAAAAAATCTCTCTCATGATTTCGGTAATTATATGGCAATTTCAAATTAATGGTTTAAACATATCTATTTAAGCTCGATTGCGAAACAAGTTCTTGCAACTTATATTAATCACTTTCGAGTCCGCTTCCTGAAACCAACCAGTACTGGTGTCATATGGCGAAACATGGTCGTGACCCGAGTAGGGCTCGAACCCATGATCTCTGGGTTGAGAGGCAGACACCTTAACCACTAGGCCACCGCTCCCCTCAAATTAGTGTATGGACTATCGCAATAGAATCCCTTCAAGTACTTTTCCATATCAGTAGAACTTTAAATGATTATTACCCCCCCCCCCCCAAAAAAAAAAAAAAAACAATTAAAAACGAAGAAGTAAAAATCTCATAGAGTTTCTCTTTTTGATAATCATAATTAAAGATAATTCAAATTATAATAGAAAATCTACCTTTAAATGTGCTAATCGCTACAGGTCGGTTGTCATATGCCGAGATTTCTTCCATTTTGTAGGTATTTGGTCTCTTATTAACTTTAAATTGCAATGGTTTAAGTGACGCTAAATTAAAAAATAAAGACTTTATTTCTAAAATTTCGGAAAATGATATATGTATTCTTACTGAATCCTGGACTGATGAAAATTCTAATATTGAAATTAATGGTTATACATGCTTTAATTTTTATAGAAAATTTAAACATAAAAGGGCTAAAAGAAACAGCGGTGGAATTGTTATATATGTAAAAAACAATATTAAAAATGGAGTAACTATTGTAAGAAACCATTGTGACACAATTATATGGATGAAACTGGACAGTGAGTTTTTTAAGACAATGACTGATATATATTTATGTGGAGTTTATATGTGGTTTGATGACTCGCCTATTGCGAGTATTGAAAATGTAGATTTATTTGAAATGTTAACTAATGATGTTTTTTATTTTGAAGACCTAGGTAAAGTGTTATTAGTAGGTGACTGGAATGGGAGAGTAGGCAATAAATCAGATTTTATAGTTTGTGATAATAATGTAAAATATATCGATTCTGACGATTATTTTCCAGATGCACCATTATGCAGGGCCTCTTCCGATCCTATTGTTAATGCGAGAGGTGAAAAGATCCTTGATTTTTGTAAAACTACTTGTATGAGATTAGCTAACGGTCGTTTAGGTAAAGATTGTAACGTAGGGGCATTTACGTATTATAGCCGTCAGTCAAACAGTACAATTGACTATTTATTATTGAAAGAGTGCAATTTTCAGATTATAAGTGAATTCGAAATATGTCAATTTAATGAATTTAGTGATCATGCACCACTTTCGTTTACTGTTAAATACTTAGATACTAAATTTAATCCAAGAAATTTAGAAAGTGAGAGTACATATTTTAAATGGCGTGATGCTGACAAAGATAA
Organism: Ruditapes philippinarum; assembly: GCF_026571515.1. Classification (NCBI taxonomy): domain Eukaryota; kingdom Metazoa; phylum Mollusca; class Bivalvia; order Venerida; family Veneridae; genus Ruditapes; species Ruditapes philippinarum. Next base: position 34,441 of record NW_026854504.1, on the reverse strand, counting down.
ATTTAGAAGGGGTTTATTAGGACGAATGGCTGATTTAAACGATATTTTTGAGAATTCTTCTTCGAGCGACATTGAAAATATTGTTTTAAAGTTTTCAAAGATCATTCAAGATGTAGCCGAGCCTCTTTTTAAGCGAAAAGGTAGAAAAAAGGGTGGAAACTCTGATTGTTCTTGGTTTGATGAAGAATGCTACGAAAAAAAGCGTAATTATCTTAATGCTTTGTCGATTTTTAATAATTATAAAAACGAAACTAACAGGCATATTCTATGTGACTTGAAAAAAGAGTTTAAAAACATTGTTCGTAAAAAGAAACGACAATATAGACTTAAAAGGGCACAAGAATTGTCTGAATTGAAAAAGAGTAAACCAAGAGAGTTTTGGAAACATTTTAAAAAAACGAAATGTATCACAAAGTTCGGATATACCTATTTCAGATTTCCAAAATTATTTTTGCAAATATGTTTGAAGAAATAAGGGCTACAACTGATTTTGATGCAAATATTTCAAATGATAATATTGATCCTAATATTAGTAACCCTACTTTCGAAGAGCTTAATATTCCATATCTTGCGAAGAAGTTAGAGATGCGGTGAAGCGATTAAACCGCAACAAAGCGTCTTGTCCAAGTGATGACTTGTTGAACGAATACTTTATATTTTCTATTGATATATTAGTAGGCCATATCACTGATCTTTTTAACAGAGTTTTTGATGCAGGCTATTTTCCAGAAATATGGTCTGAAGGCTTTATTATACCTCTTCATAAAAAAGGTGATCATACTAATGTTAATAATTATCGTGGCATCACATTACTAAGTAATTTTGGGAAATTATTTTATAAGTATCTTGACAAATAGAGTGGAAAAATGGTTTGATGAGAATAACATTTTGTCAGACGCTCAATTTGGTTTCAGAAAGGGGTGTAGTACAGTAGATGCAATTTTCGTGTTACACAATTTAATAAACCATATGTTAACTCAAAAAATGCGATTACCTTGTGCTTTTATCGACTTAAAAAAGGCGTTTGACTCTGTGAACCGCAATGCATTATGGTATAAATTGTTTAATATGGGATTAGATGGGAAGTTACTTAGAACTTTTAAATCAATGTATTCAATTGTTAAGTCGTGTGTTAAACATTGCAATACATTTTCAGAGTTTTTCAATTTATCGGTTGGGCTACGACAAGGCCAAAATAATTCGCCCGCCATGTTTGCACTATTTTTGGAAGACCTAGAATTATTTTTACAAAACTCGGTCGATTGTGGATTGTATATATTTGAAATATGTATAGTAATATTGTTATTCGCTGACGATATGGTAATAATTGGTAACTCGCAAGAGGATTTACAGCAAAGATTAAACTCTTTATATATATACTGTAATTTATGGGGCTTAGAGATAAATACATCTAAAACTAAAATAGTTGCTGTTTTCGAAATAGAGGACCAGTACTTCCTCATGAAAGTTGGTTTTATAATAATGAAGCTTTCGAAATTGTTGACGATTTTATTTATTTAGGTATTATAGTATTTATAAACACTAGGTCCTTTGTACTCCACAACCAGTATCTTATAGGTAAAGCTCTGAAAGCAATGAATGTCTTAATATGAAATAATAATAAATATGAAATATCTCCTTCTGTTGTCTTGCAATTATTTCATGATTTTGTCAGTGCTATCATAAATTATGCGTGTCCAGTCTGGGCATTTAATAAATCTAAATATATAAAGAGATTACATTTGAAATTGTGCAAGTTAATTCTTGGTGTGAAAATAAGCTCTTGTAATGCAGCAATTTATGGTGAGCTAGGAAGATATCCAATTTATGTTAATCGATATGTTCACATAATAAAATATTGGTTTAAAGTGATACATTCAAGCAATATCATTGTTAAATGTGTGTATATAAATACATTAAATCAGTGTAAAAAAGGAGTGAAAAACTGGGCATATAAAGTAAAAGGAATTTTAGATGAATTTGGTTTTTCTGAGGTGTGGAATTGTCCTGAACTTTATAATCCAAAAGAATTTGTTTATATTTTTAAACAAAGAGTCATTGATGTTTTTAAACAAAAATGGTTTTCAGATATTGTTAATAATAACGTTTTAAATACATTGTATAGACATATCAAGGATAATTTTTCTATGGAATGCTATTTAGATAAAATTAAGTGTATGAAATCAAGACAACAATTAACCCGTCTCAGAATATCTGCGCATAATTTAAGGATAGAATCTGGAAGATATGGTAGAAACAGACTTGAAAGACATGAGCGCATATGTCAACTTTGTAATACACAAGATATTGAAGACGAATTCCATTTTATACTTGTTTGTAATTTGTACCAGGAAATACGCACTAAATTCATTAAAAGATATTATTATAAAAAACCTAGCATGTTTAAATTCATAGAATTACTTCAGTCATGTGAAAAGTCTATATTATTAAATTTATGTAAATTTATTTATTTTGCAAATAGTAAAAGAAAAGATATGTTGATAAGCTTAGGTTATACATAAATGTAATGTTAAAATGTTGTTATTATTTTCATTAATATTGTAAACGTTTAGATTTCGCTAGTAATTTTTATATTAAAATGAGATTATTCTGATATTAAAAATGAGATTATTCTGATATACATTTATTTTATACAAAATCAATTTTTTTTTTCGCAGCAATATATGTTCATTCTCCAATATACTGTAAATCTTTGAATTATATCATGTGTTTATCTATTTATAATATTTGATATGTGTAATGTAACAAGATACTGTATTGTATACGTTACGAAATAAAATTTCTGTTCTGTTTCTGTTTCTGTTTAAATAGCTATTTATTCGTCTGCACTGTAAGTGTGCGACATTTCAGTTGCTGTAACTACGTTCTGTTGGTTACGTCACAATCAAGTAATGCGCCGTCCAGTCATATTGCAGCATTATTGGACGTCATGACGTCTTTCCGCAACAGACGTTATTTCGCCAAGCGGTGAATCAGTAAACATTATATTTTCACATGTACTTTGACACAGAATACTTAAATTAGATTTACACTTGTAAAGTATTGGTGTCAGTTTGGGAAAAGATGACTCTACTTTGGAAAAAAATAATTTAGTCAAACATTTAACCTTTCATTTAGCGTAAATCTATATCGAAGCATGGGAACAAGAACATACTGTTTTTCATTTTCTATTAATTTAAACAATATCGGATCGTCAAATACAAATAAATAAATAGATAAATAAATAAATAAATAAATAAATAAATAAATAGAACAATAAATAAATAAAAGAACAATAAATAAATAAATTAATTAAAATAGAATTTTAAAAAATTAAATAGATAAACAATGAATAAATAAATAAATAAGTAAATAAATCAATCAATCAATCAATCAATCAATAAATAAATAAATAAATAAATAAATAATGAATAAATAAATAAATAAATGAATGAATGAACGAACGAACGAATGAATAATGAATGAATAAATGAAAAAATGAATAAATAATTAAAAAAATAATAAATAATAAATTAATTAATTAATTAAACAAAAAAATCAAATAAATAAATAAAAAAATAAATAAATAATAAAAATAAAAAGATTCTTATGGGACCTTTCACATTCCATAACCTCTATTTTGTCCCATTATATACTTAATGTCTGAATCTTGGTATACGTTTTTACGTGTCGTATAAACTCTTCAAGACAAATTTCTTATTCAGGACAATTTACAAAAGCATTAAAAGTATTTTACACATGGAAATACATTATTAGCGAGAAAAGAGGTCTAGTTAATTGTTCTTGAAATAGGTCATATAAATTTCTAAAAAGAATTATATATAACGTATGAAATCGAAGTTAATTATCGTTCTGAAATAGGTCAGAACATGTGTTAATGCATGATCATGACTTTTTTTTTAGTTTTCAGGAAACCTGATTTTATCCTTCATCCGATTTTACTGTAATGCTAACAGACAAAAATAATGTCGCGTAAATATATTTAAGTAATTTAACAAAATCTTTAATCAGGTTAATGCACTTTTGGACCATTGATTTGTTAGCCACGCATATTTTCTTATATATGTTATGAAAATTCAATCATGTTTACTTACTTACCTCTTCAAGTCATGACAAAGGTATTGTTTTCCGGGATCACATTTATTATATCCTTTAAGTATGAGAATGGCAAGAGCATTTTACTCAAAGATTTCGCATTCGCGACCTCTAATTTAGAAGTTCGTTGCTTTTATAATGACACTACAACTATTTAAGTAATGAAAAAACATCGCAGGATATTCTTAATTTTGGGATTTATATTTATTTCCTGTGAAGGTTTCATGTTGCTTTTTAGATACTCATGAATAAAACGTGTATCGCAAGGAACTGATCTGCATTAAGATCATTAGATCATATATGATCATTTTCATTACCATTTCATTTTAAATTGTGTGTTCATCTAAAGGTATTGACCAAATGATTGAACATTTGTCATATTTAAAAGTTTAATCCTGTATGTTCGTGAAATATGGTACTAGTAAGGACATTGGTATTTACAGCCTTACCAAGCGCTTCGTTCATAGAAGCTTTTAAAATGTTCAAGCATGATTGGTTCTGTTTCATTTTCTAACTCGGTACTATGGTGCAGAAAGCACACCCGGTTGTTGAAGATTTGATTGATAAGTACCAAAGTTGATTTTGTTACTCAATATTAATGTGTTTATAGCAGTATACATTATCTGTACAGAAAGCGGCTGGTTGAAAGATTGTGAACAAACTCTCTCAATCACACCAACGCTTTTTAATTTGATACGGAAAATGTTGAAAAATGCCGAATTTTCCGGAAGTGAACATGGAAGTATCACATTTATCATGCAAAATGTGTACTTGTCGTAAGAAAATTAAAAAAAATTAGATGACTCATGAAGGTCCGTTTCCAACAATCGTTACACATTATTTAGCTAGGTTTTTTTTCCAAATGAATCATTGTTTTAAGTTTCAGCTGAGTCGTCTAAACTAAACGGATGTGATGTTTCTATAAAGGTAAGATGCCATTTAAACTTTCCTTTTTTTAAACTTTAAAAATGTTGAGAGAACTTTGGTTAGTTAGTATGAGGTTAACAGGTTGTAATATCAAAATTTATAAATATATATTTATTAATTGTTTAATATATAGCGCGTTTCAATATTTGATATCAAGATATTTTAATACTGTATATTTTAATTGCTTTTCTTTTTGCGAGTTTCAGATTGCATTGCAATATGGCAGTCATTTTGTTCGTACTTCGGATGGCTTAAGAGAAATTCACAAATAACACATTTTAATAACTGCTTTAATATAAGCATTACAAAACTTTGACATAAACAAGATATTCACAAACAATGTAAAACATGCATTCAAATGTTATAAATTTTTAACTAAACTTTATGATGGAAATAAACTCAAAACAAAAAATTTTATTCAGACGATAACTTACTTGTAAAGGGAGATGACTAGTATAAACTCTCTTCTAATAAACTGCATAAAAAAATTTTTTTTTATGAAATTCGAGATGTCGTATAATGCTAATTTAAGAACAACTGTACATTGATACTTTACACTGTGCATGTTAAAAATTACTGTACATTGATACTGTTAAAAATTACTGTACATTGATACTTTACGCCGTGCACGTCTCTCCAAAAAAATCTAACATCGGCCAATATCGAAGCAAATCGGTTATTTCCAGAATGTTATTTTTTCAAATTATTGGGCATTAGATTATTTACATTCGTTATGTTCTAAATTTCGGTTATAAACGGTAACCGAAGATTGTGAAAAATGATATTCCGGAAATAACCGATTTATTACGATATTGGCCGATGTAAGAAATTTTTGGCGGGAAAGCATCACAGTCTAAGTGTTACCGTGCATTAATACTGTACACTGTGAACATTAACGAACTACTGTTCATCGATACTGTACATCGTCTACGTTGAAGAACAACTGCACATGTGTAACATGGTGTGAATCTAATCGTTCTTTCCTTTTTGCTAGATAAATCGTTCGTTCGTTCGTCCGTTTAAACGTACTTTGGGATATTAGGTGATAATAAGAAATGTTCGAATCTCAGCTTGAAAATGTGGACGATTATTTTAGTCATGTACAACATGTACAAGTTTAACTTCTCGTAATAAGAGTGATAGTGTAGACTACGAATCTCTGATATTTCAACAGCTAGAAAATGTTCATCATTTGCACAACAAAAGAAATTACCAACTAATTCTTCAAACAGTATATTTTTATAACGATATATGTGTTCACAACATAATGTATGTGCGGTTGTAACTTACCGTAAATTAAGATAGCGATAGAAAATACATCGAATTTTTGCCTGTACAAGTATGTGCAGTTGAGAGTTTCGAAATTTCCGCTTTAAACGTAGGCGACGAAATTAAATTACGAACAATGAGTGATGAACCTTCGCGTTCAAAATTGTCCATATACATACCATTTCTAGCGGATTTAGTATGACCTTAGTATAGTGGCTGGTTTACGCCACTTTGTATCTTTGCTTTTTCGTCACCCAAGTTTGTTTAGTTTCAATATATTTATTTGAGCATGTTTTTTAAAAAGCCTGCAGCTTATCAATTAGAACCAATATAAGTTCAATTTACTTTAACCAAAGACCGCAATTTACTGCAATCACATGAGGAAACTTGGTAGCTCGAATCCACAATCCCTTGTGTTCATAGGCATGCGCGATAACCATCATTTAGTAAGTTTTATAAAAAAAAAATCAAGTGATTGTTTTCACAATGACAAACCAGTAGTGTTTGATACATGTATATCTTTAATACTATTGAATAAAAAATAACTTTTGATTTGGTATTAATATATATTTAGATATACCTCTTTCGAAACGTCGAAATAATTGTAATTCTGATTTACCTGTTAAAATAAACAAATATATTTTAATTCAGGTATGTCTTACATCTGTATATAACGATATATCATAAATGAATACATGTGTTAGGATGTAAATCAAATGGCAAAATCTTCGTTACTAGGTGAGAAAATGATAACTAGAAATACGTTTTTCACAGGTGGTATTTAGCATAAGGCGTCCTTTGTACATTTTTTTCTACTGTACAATGGTGTTAAATCAGTGGATAAATATGTTTTTTATAATTGATATTTTCTGTTTTCGCATTAAAATCTCATTAGACAGTAAAAGAAAGCCGATCCTTTGTAAAAAAGTAAAATAAATTGCATCTTGTAAAGGTCGTCAAAAATATAATTAATTGTTATGTGCAAGCATTGTATTTTCTACGTTAGAAATACATTATACATCCTATGTGAACACGGTGAGAACATTTTAACATCTTAACTTCATTTTTTATTCACCACCGCAATTTCTCGTAGTCAGTATTTTAAGTTCACAAGTATACATTGACTTACAAAAAATATTGAATTCCTGATTTAAACTGCATGTATACATAATGATACGTGCCCATACATTGTATATGAACATAAAATCCTTTTTTTTTTTCTTAAGATAAAATCTAAGAAATGATAAACAAATGTCATTTAAAGTGAACGATGTAAAATGAAGTTTCCTTTATTTATTTATTTTTAGTTTAAAGTTTTTAAATAATTTTACATGACACTGTAAAATAATTCTTCTGCAGAAATTGTCGGATCTTTCTTTCTTTCTTTCTTTCTTTCTTCTTTTTTTAAATATATTTATAAATCATGACGCATCGCACGTACAAATAGAATTTATTCACGTGTTTTTTTTTATATATTCATGATCGTTATCCATTTTATTTAACGTTTCATTTCAAGCCTCAACCTACAGAATTTGTATAAGGGGTTTGCCCTACTTTGAATTTGAAATGGTACATTCAAAGTAAAAATGGATATCAGTATCATAATACATTAATTAATTCAACTACTAACAATATAGAACCTAATCAGTGAGTACACAGATGTACTGACCGGCCTGGTTCAGTACTGGTGGCAAGTATAAATCAGTGTTGGTGGTCCTAGGGTTAAATCATAGCATTGATGCACAATGCCCTCATGCTGAAATCTATAATGTTATGGACATATGAGCCGCGTCACGACAAAACCAACATAGTGCGTTTGCGACCAGCATGGATCCAGACCAGCCTGCAAATTCGCGCCGTCTGATCAGGATCCATGCTGTTCGCTTACCAACGCTATTACAAGTAGAGAAGCTGATAGCGAACAGCATGGATCCTGATCAGACTGCGCGAATGCGCAGGCTGGTCTGGATACATGCTGGTCGCAAACACACTATGTTAGTTTTGTCATGACGCGGCTCAAATACTGAAACATTTAAAAAGACAGTCTATCTCATTGAGGTAAAATAAATTAAAATATTTCAATATTTAAATGTTAAGCGTTTTTTTAAAAACTGTCGCTTAATAAGAATATCATATTATAAGCGATAACTATTTTCAAAGAAGAAAAACAAACATTCAGATTTTACTCAAGCAGATGCTATAGACCTTTGTCAAGGCTTTAATTTTACTTCTATTTTGTCCCTTTAAACAAAAAGATAATTTTAGCACAAATAAGTCACTTTTTTTAAAAAAATTTAAGCAATAAATTAATTTTCAAATGATAAAAATCTAATTATGTTTCAATTATTTTTAAAACACCCGAAGCATTCTTTGTAGATTTGTTGATAGTGTAAATTGATTACTTTAGTTGTAATTCTCCGATCTCCAATACTTCATACTGTACGTATGTGATAAATAATGCAAATGAAAAGGCGCTGTAGCTTTCTTATGTTCTATTTTCCGTAAAGAATTAAACAAGATAAATCTTAAATAAAAGACAGTGTGATGGTACTTGATTAATAAATTAACAGAACATCGCCAGTTAAATTTTCGGATTACTGTTTCAGCGCAATTCGTTCGATTAGAAAATTACACAAGGGAAACATTATTTAACATTATTGTGTATTTTAGTGTAGTCATTTTAATTGGTGAAAATGTATTGAAATAGACACAACGGTAGTTAAATTGATATTTTCAATTCAGAAACAACATCTCCAAAGGAAATTATTATTCCGAAAAGGTTTGTTGAATTAACTTTATTTTAGCTATTTGCCACCATAAATAACTCAAACGAGAATGATAAAGATGTGTTTAAATAGTAACCTTGTTTTTTGTTGTTGTTTTTTTGTTGTTGTTTTTTGTTTTGTTTTTGTTTTGGTATTTTAAAATAAAGTAATCGGGCAAACACTAGATAAAAGTAGCTCAAAATATGGGTAGTTTCCAGTTCAACACATGGTCTTTGCTCATAACCTTATAGCGGCGATGACGTGTTGCACTCATACCCTTGTAACAATGCTTCATGGGCAATGACGTGTTGCACTCATTCCCTTATAGCAAAATGATTCATGGGCAATGACGTGTTGCACTCATACCCTTATAGCAAAATGATTCATGGGCAATGACGTGTTGCACTCATACCCTTATAGCTAAATCTTTCATGAGCAATGTAGAGCTGAATGCATACCCTTATAGCAGTATTCATGGGCAATGAGATGTTGCACTCATACATTTATGGCGATATATATACTACAGCGCAAGCAATGAAATGTTACACTCATACCCTTATAGCGATGTGGTGCTACACTCATATACTCTCATTGCGATATGCTTTATAAGCAATGAGGTAGTGCACTTATACTCTTATAATGTATGCCTCATGAGCAGTAATGTGCCGCACTCATATACCCTCACTGCGATATGTTTAATGAGCAATGATGTGCTGCACTCATACCCTTAGAGTAATATTCTTAATTAGCAATGAGGTAGATTGCACTCATACCCTTAAAGAGATAATGCTTCTTGAGAAGTGAGGTGCTGCACTCATGAATATGCCCATATAGCGAAATACTTAGTGAGAAATGAGGTGCAAGCTCGCCCATGACGACATTTTATAATTGAAGTAGATTTAAGTAAAAAAAAAATTAAAAAATGAGAATGATTTAAATAGTAGGCCTATAGCAAACACCTTAAGTAGAACGAAACATTTTGCTTGGAGGTTTTAAAAACCATGATACTGCTAAATACAGGTGACCGCTGTTCTTTGAAGACTGTATGTAGATTCTAGATCGATGCTAACTCAAAACCAACATTATATAAGCACATTTTTGTTCAAAAGATAAGCGTAGACCTATGTTTCATAATGATTTAGATCTACTGAGTACACCCTTATTGAATGATAAAAAGTTATGTGTAATGATAAAAAGATAAAAATTATCAGTTCTAAGAACTCTAGGACATTTGAAAAATCGAGCATAAATTTGTTAGCCGGGACTTTATATTTGCAACTTTCCTTTATATATGACAAGAAAGAAGATTACACAGGACAGGTCAATAAGTATGAGAAAACTTTTGACGTGTGTTTCTTCGTTTTCCAATAGATCTAGATCTATCTGACAAATGTTTATAAGAAGTCCATCCTCCTTCTAACAGTTCCTTTCGCGTGAGAAGGGCTAATATAAATTTTACATTTATTTTATTAACAATAGTTAGGCACTTAGATTTCTTTATTACCCCTGGTAAATATTTTTTTAAACGCAGTGGCCGGGTGCTTGAAGTTGTCATAGCTACACCATTTTATGAATACGTAGTGCAGATAAAAACAGTAGCTTGCAAAAACATTACGTAACAGATGACGTCACAGCTCAAGGTTGATAACGTGGTCGCCAAAACACGGAAGTAAGTGAAAAATTATTATTTCATGAATTACAACATTTAAAACACATGTTTACAAGAGAATAATAATAACATTAATAGAATTCCCAACATCCAATGTTAATCTGTTGAAAACTATGACAATTTAAACAAGATCTAATAAGAGTAATAAAAATTTAGAAACAACCAATTTTCAATCACAACCTAAATTCAAACACATTCTTAATTCTGTGGCGCTGAAACCATGTCTGACTTAAGTAGATCTACATAAAGTCACTTGTTGTATTAACTTCAACACTTGCAGGAATGCCATACTTGATTATTTGTCAGATCTTCTCAGAAAAACAATAAGAAAGTGTTTGTTTTAAGTGACACAATATAAATTGCCCAACTTAAACTAGATTTATATCAAAATAGTCACATGTTTAAAATAGTGATAAAAAATTTCAAAGCAAGTTAAAAAAATTTATTAAGTATTGGCTACAGAGTTTTACCATTTACCTCAGTCTTAGGTGTATTTAAAACATTTATTTATATGATGTACCACTAAATATTCATCAGACTTTACGTAGGGGTCCTTATTATTGTTATCAAGTTTTTTCAAGTGATGATTGAAAAATATATCTTTTGTAAGCAATCCCATCTGGCAGATCTAGACAATTTTCCATATTTGGTAATATTATAAAGTGGGGAAGGTAGAATGACTGTAATGATTGTATGCATTTATCATAGATCTGCCTTTTTATAAGCATTGTCATTAACGGTAGTCATACCAATGCATTGTACGGTACAATGTTATAACATTTAGTGTAAGTTTTATAAAATCTTGAAAAAACTGTTGAAAATTGTTGAAAAGACTGTTGTGAAATTTTCTCCAATTTTAGTAGCCCTGATTTATCTTGAACAAATTCTTTAGTGGTAATTATAATGCCGGACTACTTTCTTATAAATTCAGCCAATACACAAAAAAATTAAAAAGGAGTTCTTCCTATTTATAAGGTTAAAAAAGAGAAAAAGTATAGATCTATCTATTATATAAGAAAAACAGAAAATTCAAGTTTTTTATTAATAGATCTACAGGATTTATTTTCATCTTGTGGTATAAAAATTATTATCATATTTCACTCGTGGCTCCACTCGTGAAATATTTATATCCATACCACTCAATGAAAATAAATTCTGTATTTAAAGAAAAAACTTGAATATCCTCTATATATTTCACTGAATGGACAGCAGATGCAATATTTTTACGAGTAAAAAGTAATATTTCATTCTTTACATGCAAAACAACAATTTTTCTATTAATTTTATGCTTTTAAGTGATTTAAAGTTATTTTACTTGTTTTGCCGCGTAACGAACGCCATGTGCTCTTCCTCATGACGTCATCACATCATGAAGTCACCATATCGATGTTGGAATTTAGTTCTTCGAATTTTCTTACATTTTTAGCACAATGTATGTAGTTATTTACTTGCTTTTACTAAAGAAGTATGATTTACATACGACGGAATTTATTCCTGTTGATAATTCCATTTAGTTATGAAATATTATTTTCACCCGTATTCAAATAGATCTATAGTCCGGCTACATTGAAAATTATCAAATATAATTTCACTGTGAAAATTATCAATATAATTTCACTTTCCACTGCAGAGCATGTCTAATAAAAAGATTCCTAATGATAAAGTTATGTTCCACGAAAGCTGAAAAAATCTCAACGTGTGTCAACCAAAAATTATTGAACGACGTAAAAGTCGTTTCTGTCGAAAAAATATCTTATACGGCTTTCTAAATAGATCTAAATCCCAAGTGAAAAATATTTATACGTAGGGGATACTTGTTTTGTGTTTTTCATGTTTAATGTGAATGTCAATACTTAATTAAGTGTCGTAAATCAATACTGAATATTAACCCGGAACAACCAATATTCAATCAGTTAAGCTGTTTTAGCCAATAATAAATGGAAGGGGAAATTATGCTTTAATTTTATTTAAGATATTAATGCATCTATCAACATTTATTCGTTTTAAGGTTGGTACATTTTCAACATGTCTTGATCTTTCTTAGAAAAACAATAAAAACGATATGACCCACTCGGGTCATTCCCAGGAATATTTCAACCTAAATTCAAACAGCAGGGTAATTAGCCGCAAGACACAAGTGAAAATACGAAAATATGTTTCACTGCTGTGTGAAATAATTTTTACAGTTAAAATACGGAAAATTAAAGAACGCATTTTATTTCATCAATGTTTCTCAGTTTTTCATTTATAATTCTATATAATAAATTTCGATCTTACATGCAAAACACAAATATCCTCGATATAATAATCTTTTATAACAGAGGCCCCACTTTGGACAGGAACACGTTTTTAAATATATGTTTAACCTTTTCCCTCATATAGACGTGTTTTGACGGCCCCCCCCCCCCCTTTAAGGCCTCAAATAGTGAAAAAATGACCTATTTAGGCCCCAAACACTGTTTTTCGTTTGAAAAATGTTGTTAAAATAAGTGACCACTTTTTCGGCGCCGTCCCCCACCAAAAAGTTACATCAAGGGGTTTCCAGAAGGGGGACGTGCCCCCTTCTGTTTGGGAATTTTGAAGGGGGCGGCAGTCCCCCTCATCGCAAAGAAAATTTTGGACATGTGACAGGCTAAAAATGGCCCCAGGCTGATCTTAGAGGAACTATAGTAACCGACGCTGAAAAGCCTTTTACTCTATCTCAATTCATTGAGAAGTTGCAGCACTTTGAAATCAGTTTTGGTGGAAAAAACAATGCAAAGTAGTGATTTTTGGCAATTTTGAGACGTCCCCCGTTGCCATGGTAACAGGAAATTTACAATTGAGCATGCTGTTACAGAGGCTATGGTCTACATTTGTGCCAAGTTTCATCAGTATTGAAGCTTTTTTCATAGTTTCATAGCAGTTTGAACTTGTTACAGGAGGTTTTTCAATGAAAAAGGCCATTTTTCGCAATATACTCTTGGGGTAAAAGGTTTATTAAAAGAAAAATAAAAAATGTCAAAAAAACAACAATTTTTCACCAAAATTAGGTGTCAGGGCACGTGTTAACATGGAAAAACTAGTTTTTGGGTAATTCCAAGGTTTTTCATCATTTTTTGTTAACTTTTTCCCTTATATAAGCGTGTTTCGACGGCTTTTTGCCCCGCCCCCCTTTTTTTTGAGGCCTCAAACAGTGAAAAAATGCCCTATCTGGGCCCCATCATATTAAGAAATAATTTTTCTTTGCTTATTGATACATCCATAACCAGCTTCTTTACATTTATATGCGCATAAAACGCTGTGCTTTTCATTTTATGTTTTGTTTATGTCAACACATGCCGATTACACAAGCAAATGTATGCCTAAAATTGTTTACCTTCACTATAAATCATATCTGAATCTTAACTTTATTGTCTTACCTCATGTTACCGGGCAGACACTTGTGTAGATATCTTTGAATATTGATAAAAGCATAGTAAATAATAGAGGCTAACATTCTGATAACTGTACCCGTCTTGCTAAAACAATTTTAATGATCTGTACCTACATGTGTTTTCACTGAACCATAACTTGCGAGTCACTTTTAATGATTTTTACTGTTTTTGTCCTATGTTCCAAATTTTAGCGTGCAGAATATGAAGTTAATGTGTCACAAGAGCATGGCATATCTTTTATTTTATATAAGTAACTGATACTGCACATGAATGGATCTTCGTCATGTTTTCACTTTCCATGGAAATACCAGCATGGTAATACGAATTAGAAAAAAAAATTCTTGACAGGAATTATCAACTATCAAATCGTATCTTCATTTACCATTCGTTTTTCTTTGGAAAGATATAAAGCTAAGATATAACATAAGTATTATAAACGTTTCTACCATTTAGTTCAACTGAATTGTTGTAAGTTTTGACGTGAACCCTATTCGAATCAATCCTCCTCGAAAGATCATCACAGGATTTTTAGCAACATGTTGAAACACCTACGTTGATTTCATTATGCTTTTTAAACACAGTTTTTATATTCTCAAATATACCTTGACTTTCTATTTCTGACATGTACGACTAGGATCACTCTTAATAAATCATTTTAAGGAGTTTCCTGCATATTGTCGTTAAATGTCTAAAAGGTAGTTTTCACTCTTGCAAGTTTATTTCCACTTATTTTTAAATTGTTTACAATCTTGGCAGTGTCTAAGGTAACTTGTTACTTTTCTTTTCACACAACTTAAAAAGTTTATCATTGGCTATAGTTATATTAAGTCAAAAGATACATATAAATCCAGTTCCTTTCTATAAATTGCCATATACATGTATTTCAGATGGATTTGGATGAATCATTTGTAGTTGAGGGTCTTGACAGTAGCTTTCGTGTAACAAACAATCCCCTGAAAACACAACATAAATGTGGGATCTGTCTATAAGTGTTGACACCAAGTTTAAACTTAAACTCTTCGTCATCTGAACCAAATAAATGTGTCTTCTGTCGATGTGTGAACATCTTTAAACAGGCGTTTTGATTTTTTGACATTTCTTGATTGGAGGTTATTTTTCTTGTCTTGAAACTTTTACTGTTTTTTTTAATATCGTTTGCTTTTCAAGTCCTTTTTATTATTTTTTCAGTTATTTTGGAATAATTCTAAAGTCTTTGGTGTATGATTATATGTTTCTGTTATTGCCGTCAAACTGAGAAATTCTTATGATAAGCTTTTGTTCTTATGTCCATATTGTGAATAATATATTATATAGCGTGTCCAAATTTTTTTGAAGAGAAAGGGCAATGTAGACAACTGCATTCTTTGATTTTGCCTGACAATAAACAAATAAATACGTTAAACAATAAACGTTTTCTCCATTAAAATCCTTAAAAATACTCACAAGTCAGGGTACAGATAAAATTTGTAAACTCACAAGTAGGGTTCACAATTACCACGAGTGAAATATGATAACTTTCATACCACAAGATGAAAATAAATCCTGTAGATCTATTCATAAAAAACTTGAATTTTCTGTTTTATTATACTATATATCTACTTTTCTCTTTTTTAATCTTATAACTAGGTAGAACTCCCTTTTAATTTTTTGTGTATTGGCTGAATTTATAAGAAAGTAGTCTTACAAGACACAGGTGAAAATACGGAAAATATGTTTCACTGCTGTGAAAAATATTTTTTACAGTGAAAATACGGAAAATAAAAGTAGATCTTCGCATTTTATTTCATCAATATTTCTCAGTATTACATTTATAAGTCTATATAATAAATATCGATCTTACATGGAAAACAAACAAATATCCTCTATATAATTATATTTTATAATAGCGGCCCCACTTTGGACAGACACACATTTTTAAAGATATGTTTAAGTAATCAATAAAAAATCGGAGCGAGTGAAAAAAAAAACGTTGATTAACGCGATAAAATTAACATGGTATACCCTAGGGGTTTCAACGCAAATTAATAGATTGCAAAGTATTGATACAACTCAGTTATCTTGATAAATCATAAACGTTTTATGTTTTGTGATATTACTGAACGCTAAATAAAACCGGTGTAATATATCCGAACATGCAGACAGTTTGTAAACACTTTTCCACAGGGAAATAACGTTTTAATTTTCATACAGAAATAACATACATATATAAAAGGAAAACACTAACGTATTTGCTTTTTTGTATTACTTTTTTAGTTTGGTAAATCAGCAAACTATTAATCAGTCTAGTAAATCGACAGAAAAAAAACATCATAAAACAGTATAATGCGTTGATACAGCATTATTTTGTTTGCCTATTGACCTTAATTGATATCTCGACCTTTATTTCAATGTTAGGTTTAAAGAATATCCAAATTATACAAATCTATTGGGGTTTTCTTTACTAATACTTGACATATCTATAGAAAATTTGTCCATTGAAGACCAATCCACTTTAAACCTATATTTGTTGATAAAGAATACGAATGGTATCGATCTATAACCTGTTAAAGCGGCATGCCTCCAGATGAGTAAATAGAGGAGTTATAATGATATTAAAGTGGATCGGTCTATGATGGGGTAAATCACCGTAAATGTTTTTAAATTATTGGTAAGTGATTTAGTATGAACATACATAATGATGATGAATAATAATAGTTTGCTGTACAACACTTTATTATCTGCTATATATTTATGTCGGGTCATGTATTCAACACTTACCAACAACATTCGTATATAATTCTTTTGTGGTTGTTTTCTTGTATGATACTGAATACTATCAACAAAATTAGTTATGAAATAACAGATCTTCTAGTATAGACCAATTCACTTTAAATAAAGGGGCGGCATGGCCGAGTGGTGAATCTAATGATCGCTAGCCGCATGGGTTCAAGCCCCGTCAGGGGCAAGTCGTTGTTTCCTTAAGCAAGAAACTTCACACTCATTGCTCAGTACTGGTTGGCTCCAGAAACGGTTTCGAAAGTGTGTCTTTAAGCTTTAAGCTTCCAACACGAACTAAAATAAATTCTGTAAAAAAAAAACAAATAAAGAGTCAACAAATGCAACTTCGAGAACTTATGTGAATTATTATGCATGTATCCTTTATTTTTTACTATCTCTGAATTTATAATCACGACATCTGCTTGTTAAAGGGACTGAATGATTTTCTATTATCATCTCATTTGATTCACAATTTTAGATTGTATAGAAGATATGATGCCGGTATTTGAAATGTAATCTAGTTTTTGTTAGGATCAATTGTAATAGATGTTTGATCCGCAAATTCATTTAAATCATGATAATAGATAGATAATGATGTTGTTAAAGTTATTCAGCTTGATCAAATGTATCAAGTTAAAACTAAAACTTGTAGCTCTACCAAGAATCAACGAATATATTCCATATATAATACCACTTGTTGTCAGACTCATTTGTTAGTTCTGTGGGACCTTTAAAGTAATTTTACAGAAGTGAAGGATTACTTTGTCGATATAAAACTCTCGTTTATTTTTGCCATGCATTATTTGTTTTAAAATATCTACTGTATGTGCTGTTCTATGCATACGATGGTATAGGAACTTTTGCACAAAGAGCATAATCGGACATTTTCCCCCTTGGCCCTTAGTAAAATATTAATTTGGATATTTGCCCCCCTCCCCCCGCCCCAAATAATCATATTATTCTATGTATAAAAAGAAAGAACACTCAAAGTAAACAATTTAATAAAGAAAGTCTCTAGTCAAAATATGCAAAATATGTTATGTGAAAATTAAGCAAACAATGAATGCATCAACAGGGGTGAAATTATCCAGACTCCTACACGTACTTCTGCACGCCCATGCATACTTATCGATTCTGTACTAAAAAAACACACCTCCTCGAAAACAGTAGAAAAAAAAACAGTAAAAAAAATAGTAGAAAAAAAATCAGTAGAAAATCAGAAGCTAAAGGGTGTAAGAGTCTAATATACTGACTTCTGACTTTCCTGAACTCTTTCTTGGACCACTTGTGACCATTTATTTATTTAACGGGCCAATATCCGTAATAATTTGTACAAACGCAGTTTATTTGAAATTAAAAGAAATAAAAAAAACACGACAGTTAGATCTAATTGTTTTATTCCGAGAAAATAAAACTTGCTTCTTGATTCCAGTGGACTTTGTAACATGTACATAAGAGAAGCAACTTAGTATAAGTTACTGTACTATACAGTACAGAGACAGGTATTTCAACGACAGTAATATTAAAATAAATTAAATAGTGATACTATTAAATCTTACCAGTTCTATTACAATATTATGTTGTTGTTGTTGTCGTCGTTGTTGTTGTTGTTATTGTTGTTTTCTTTTCTTTCTTTTTCTCTCACTCTCTTTTTTACTTTACTTTTACTTTTCTTGTTATTATTGTGATAAATAAATAGTTATCATATTATCAAGCATAATATTGTAAATAAAAAACATTGATACACGTCACAGAACTAGCCGAAAAGTGAAAATGGTCCTAAAGTGAATAATGACCACGGTCTGAAAGAGCCTCGTAGCCATTATTATTTATTTTGCGGGCCGATTTTCACCTTCCGACCCTATTCTGCCTGTTGTTTTGTTGTTGTTTTTTTGTTTGTTTGTTTTTTGTTGTTGTTTTTTCTGTCCTTTGAATGGATAATTGTTATTTTCTGTTGTTGTGTTGCTATTACTGCTGCTGCAGCTGCTGCTGCTCAATATCCTTAATAATAAAGAATAAACTTACTATCTATTTAAATTATTGAATCTGTCAATAATCATTGCTATATTTTACAGTATTCAACAAACGTGTTTTTTCAGATACGTTCATGTTGTCAGCCGATAATGGATTTATAAGCTCACACGAATGTTGCTCACAAGTGAAAGGACGCGGGAAAAATGCGTGGATCTTTTTTCAGCAACAGATATTCTAGTTCCAGGAAACGAATATTTAAACTGATATTGGCACCAGTTGTTACTGTGTATCTGTTATTTCAACTAGTGATCACAGCTAAAACGTCAGGTTAGTTAATTTCATGTTGTTGTTGCTGTTGTTGTTGTTGTTGTTGATGTTGTTGTAGCATTGTTGTTTCTTCTAGCTCCTCATAGCCGGTGTAAAGTTGCATTTTTTAATTCATTTTATTGTGATTTAAACTGTTTTATATTTTTGAAGACTTATCCCGACAAACCAGTTCTAGTACGGTTTTACCTCACTATATAGAACGTAATTATCTTGCTGATTGAACTAGAGTAGATCTATTAAATCTATCTGCAGAAAAGGGAAGTCTTTTCGTTAATAGTTCCATTTTGAATAATTGCTACAAAGTCAGTTTTATAACATGAAATGAGAAGACGGTAGCATGTCGATGTTGGTCTTTAAAGCGTTTTTAATAGACGTGCTCCTTAATATCTGAATCAATGGTACTATATTTCGGACTAGCACCAGAACTCGGGCACGTCGTCACATCATGTGACATTAATTTGTTCCTTCATCTATTCCGTTTTATAATATAAACATGGTATACATTATCATGTGAGGTTGCTAGTAGGATTTCTAGTGCTGTATACTTGAGAAAATATTATCTTATAACATATCTTATCATTCTCTTTGTATACAAATGTATTTTTCTCTTACCTGATTAAGTATCAAATTGTATTTTGTGTTATCATGACATTGTGACATGTGATAATAGTTTTGTTATCTATTTGCATGGCGATGTACAATGTACAAGTCTGATCTGTTCTATTTTATTTCATTTTATAATTTCATTTGCTAAAACTGTCAGATCACATATTATTTCAATTATAAATTATATTTTTAAAAAAAAAGATAAATATGCAAATTTGATGTAGTTTCATGTTTCGGGTTATTTTATAGCTAATTCAAAATTATCGTTAAAATTGTCACATTCTGTATAGAAAGAAGGTATGCTGATATTATAACAATTATATTTCTAATTTATCGGGAAATACAAAATGTATTAAAGCAATATGTTCATCTTTAGCAACATATGCTGAGATGAAACATATGGTTAAGATTTCAAACACGAATAAATGGGGAAAAATAATTGAAAATAAAAAATACATGGATAGTTCATATGTGTTCAATATAAGTAATTACATGTATGAACTTAATTATAACTGTTCGTACATAAAAAAGGATACGGACACAAGCCATCCGGGACAAAATCTCTTAAGAACCCTCCTATGAAATCTACACGTAGGCCAACATTAATTTACAAATGTATATGCTGCTTTTGTGTTTGTTGTTGTTGTTTGTTGTTGTTGTTTTTTTGGAGGGGGGGCGGTCAAAAAGTACTGACCTTAATAATTAAAACATTGACCCTTTCATAAGATTATAGCTTATGTATATCCTAAATTTTATGAGAGGACTTTTGATATACTAACAACTTTCATGGTAGTGTTCACTATGTCGTTTTAAGATAAGATGTATTTTGGTCTGAGACGAGAGACGTTTGTTCTACTAACATATATATCTGAAAACGGCTGCTTTCTGCCAAACGATAAATTGGCCAAGTACATGAAGTAAACCGTCTTTTAAGGCGAGGGCCCGACGACACGACAAGTATAGGCCACCGATATGAAGATTCTACCCGACGACACGATAATTCTACTCTAATTTGTGTCTAAGCCTATCAAAATATCGTTATTTCGCCTAACTTGTATGTGTCTTCGTGTCAGTGCCCTGAAAAGTCAAAGGTGAATACACCATAAGTGAGCATATTATCGTGTCAACAACGCCTTCGACTTTTGAGGGGCAGAAGGCACAACATTGCAGAAATCAGCCACCATTTAATGCTGAACTAATTTAATCGCTTCTATGTATCACACCGACACAGAGAAGTTAAGCTGCGGTCTCACTTACTCCCGGCAGAGTCCATGACCATCCCGGTAAGTTACCGGGACGATCCGGGGTGAAATTATTGTTGCGGTCACACTTACCCCGGCAGCACTACGATACAACTAACCACCCAGGATGCGCTCCGGATCATCCAGGCAGAGCCCAGGTGAAGCTACGGTTCATGCCGGTGCTTCCCCGGTCGTTCCCGGATGACGCCGGAAGAGCCCCGGTTCACCCAGGCATAGCCCCGGTCGATCCAGGCAGAATCCTGGCAGAGCCCAGGACGATCCAGGCAGAGCCCCGGTAGAACCCCGGTGGATTGAAAACCCCCGAAAATGATAACATTGATATATAGTTTTTATTATGCCCCCACAATGTGGGAGCATATAGCGTTGCAGTCCGTCAGTCCGTCCGTCCGTCAGTCCGTACGTCCCGAAATCTTGTGAACGCAACTCCTCTTAAACCGGATGGCAGATTTTGCTTTAACTTACAGGGATGAACAACCTTAATGTGTAGATGGTAGTAAAGGAAGGGATTTTCGCTGCGATCAAATTTAACAGAATTATGGCCCTTTGTTGATTTTTTCACTAGATACTATGTAGAAATTTTGTGAACGCAACTTCTCTTAAACCGGATGGCAGATTTTGCTTAAACTTACAGGGATGAACAACCTTAATGTGTAGATGGTAGTAAAGGAAGGATTTTTTGCTACGACCAAATTTAACAGAATTATGGCCCTTTGTTGATTTTTTCACTATATACTATGTAGAAATTTTGTGAACGCAACTCCTCTTAAACCGGATGGCAGATTTTGCTTAAACTTACAGGGATGAACAACCTTCAGGTGTAGATGGCAGTAAAGGAAGGAATTTTCGCTGCGACCAAATTTTACAGAATTATGGCCCTTTGTTGATTTTTAGTTTTCAACTTGTGGCACATGTAGTCCAAAAAATATTTGACCTAGAGTCATAAGATTGACAGAACAGTGGCGTGTGGGGGCATCCGTGTCCTATGGACACATTTCTAGTTTAATATAATATCTATTGTTCCAGGATAGTAATTTATGATGATTTTCTGAAAAATCCTTATGCCATACTGGATAGAAGGGAAATGGGAAGGTTTTTTTTCGCAAATTGTCGTTATCCTTGAATTGATCCTGGCTTTGCCGGGGCTCTACCGGGATCAACCGTAGCTCAACCTTTATCCTCCGGGGCTCTGCCTGTAGTTACCGGGGCTCTGCCGGCATATACCGACGCTCTACAGCTCTACCGGCTATATCATACCCCGGATCATCCTCGGTTTGTGCCGGCAGAGGTACGGTGCTTCCCTGGTATAATCCCGGTCGTTCCCGGCAGAGCTAAGGATGAAGCCGGCAAAGCTATACCTTCCCGGATCATCCCGGACCACCCCGGTGATATTAAATATTTTGTAACATCCGGGGTCGAATGCCGGATGTTCCCGGATCATCCCGGACGTTGCCGGCAGAGTAAAATTTTACGGATGTACTCCGGTTGTGTACTCCGGTTGTTCCCGGTCGTATCCCGGTCGTTCACGGATCACCCCGGACGTCTACCGGGGCTATGCCGGGATGTAAGTGAGACTGTAGCTTTAATTTGGTGGCTTTCCAGCTTTCAGGGCTGGGAATCAAAACTGCGTCGTATCTTACAAAATGTAAACAAACGCCGCCATCTTGGAACGAAAAACGTATGTTTTTGTTTATAACTTTTTTTGTTGGAAATGACTGATAACCAGATATATGTATTAACACGCTACACTATTTTCCGCTTCGTTCGGTATATGTTGCTTGCACAACTATTTTGTAAAACAAAAGTTATAGCGAACTTGCAACTCGAAGCGGAGCAGAATTTTTATGAAAATGTGTGGATACGACGCAGTTCATGTTGCTTTATCTATTGTTTTTTCCTTCAAATCAATTATATATTTGTTTCAGAGTTCACCATAAACTTCGAAATATTATTTTGCATCATTTACTAAACTTTCATTAAAAAGAGATGTTTATTTTCTAAGAAAATAATGAGTTTTACGAAATGATACGACGCAGTTGAAAATAAAATATGATACGACGCAGTTGTATTTTTGGCAGTCTTTTCAACAGGGATAATTTTGGCAATATACTTCTATTTTATGGAATAAACACTTGCGCTAGAAAAAAAACAAGATCATTTGCGGTGTATAGCAATGTTCTGTTGCTTTTGATTATTTAGAATACATTGTGTCATGCCCATTAACATTTAATTTGAAAGTTTACATTGCGGAAGCTACTTTTTAGTTAAACATGAACATGTTACCTAATTGATCATAATATCTGAAATAATTTCTTATATTTTCCTGTATGTTTAATATTATCCCTAATTTTTTTCGCAAACAAATGTAGAAATCTATTAACTTGAATTCATTTTGGCTAGCTACGCTCTAAGTTAATTGTGGTTCTGCATGTTCTGGGTAATGACTGTTTTTTTGTGGTTTGTTTTCAAACTTTCACTCTACACATTAGCTTTACTAGGGGCTAGGACCTTTGTGCATTATTTCAGGCAAAATGTTGCATCTGCAGAGAACCATCGATATTTTGAAACTAGCTAGATAGGTTTTCCACACGAAAGAATAAAAAGTCCCTGGTGAGTCTCGAATTCATAGCAGTTCAGTTCTAGTGATTTGAATTCAATTAACATAAAAAGTTGCTCGGCCTCGGTCGGACAAACCTGTCTGATTTTTTTTAACAAAATGTGTTAACGTCAGCTGTACAAATAAGCAGCTTTTTTATTAACTTCTATCGTGAAGTTTTAAGATTATAAATATTTGAATTAATTATAAAGAGAATAACATTTAAATTTCTTATTTCTGTATGACTAGCAGAGAAATTTTCAATGTTAAGGAGGGGGGGGGGGGAATCATCGTGAAGTCATTTTCTGAAAACTTTTGTTTAAGTTTTCAGGCAATTCATTATCAAATAAAAATCACACTTTTGTATGAAGGTATATCTAGTCAGTTGAAAAATCGATGCGATAATCTGACCTTAATTTTCTGTTCAATATTGTGAAAACTTCTTCAATACTGTTGAAAGATCATGTCTGCCTATATCTGTGTGCACAGCGTAAAATACCTTTGCAAAACGGACACATTCTTTACAAAATAATTTGTAGTTGCACCATATGTAACTCGATTTTGAAAATTTAAAGTTTTTTAAAGAAGAATTTTAGAAAAGAATGTATGATACTTGAGTGCAAATATAGAAAATTCATTCTGTAGACCTTTCATCGGCGATAAAGAAATGCAATACGACAAAATCAGCGGTAAAGTTCCGCGGCGCTGAACATAAATGACTAAACGAACTAAACTTGCAAAAATATATTGTAGCTTAACCATTTATAAAACCAATTTGCACATAGCTCTCTTCCGATAGCAAGAGACCTTTTCAAAATTTGTAATTCTTTCTCTCTTTTTTTTAAAAAAAAGGTCATTCCTGATTAATACAGGGTCCAGGAGTGGTTACACTGGAATTTCTAGCACTCCCATTTCTAAATCGAGGGAACAATTTTAGAAGTATGCTAAGGCAACACTGGAACACGTAATATGGGTGTGCGATCACGTGTTTCAATGTATATTGCATTTGATACAGCTTTCCGGAATTTGTAGATGCTTATGATAGGTACTAAAATGCGACCGAAAAATGCAGCCTTTATAGAATTGTATTACATTTTCATTTTTATGGAACCAACGAGTGACCTCTGCTTTTGACTTAAGTTGTAAACAAGAAATGTTGTTGGACGTTATTAGCATACCTAGCACATAATTTAAATAGTTTAACCAATATGCAGCCTGCAATGAAAATACAACTGCGTCGTATCATATTTTATTATGCCCCCACAATGTGGGAGCATATAGCGTTGCACTTGTCCGTCCGTCCGTCCGTCAGTCCGTCCGTCAGTCCGTCCGTCAGTCAGTCCGTCCGTACGTCCCGAAATCTTGTGAACGCAACTCCTCTTAAACCGGATGGCAGATTTTGCTTAAACTTACAGGGATGAACAACCTTAATGTGTAGATGGTAGTAAAGGAAGGAATTTTTGCTGCGACCAAATTTAACAGAATTATGGCCATTTGTTGATTTTTTCACTAGATAACTATGTAGAAATTTTGTGAACGCAACTCCTCTTAAACCGCATGGCAGATTTTGCTTAAACTTACAGGGATGAACAAACTTAATGTGTAGATGGTAGTAAAGGAAGGAATTTTCGCTGCGACCAAATTTTACAGAATTATGGCCCTTTGTTGATTTTTTCACTAGATACTATGTAGAAATTTTGTGATCGCAACTCCTCTTAAACCGGATGGCAGATTTTGCTTAAACTTACAGGGATGAACAACCTTAATGTGTAGATGGCAGTAAAGGAAGGAATTTTCGCTGCGACCAAATTTTACAGAATTATGGCACTTTGTTGATTTTTTCACTATATACTATGTAGAAATTTTGTGAACGCAACTCCTCTTAAACCGGATGGCAGATTTTGCTTAAACTTCCAGGGATTAACAACCTTAATGTGTAGATGGTAGTAAAGGAAGGATATTTTGCTGCGACCAAATTTAACAGAATTATGGCCGTTTGTTGATTTTTAGTTTTCAACTTGTGGCACATGTAGTCCAAAAAATATTTGACCTAGAGTCATAAGATTGACAGAACAGTGGCGTGTGGGGGCATCAGTGTCCTATGGACACATTTCTAGTTTTCAACTGCGTCGTATCATTTCGTAAAAATCATTATTTTCTTGGAATATAAACATCTCTTTTTAATGAAAGTTTAGTAAATGATGCAAAATTTTTTTTGAAGTTTATGTTGAACTCTGAAAACGAGAACATAATTGATTTGAAGGAAAAAACGATAGATAAAGCAATATGAACTGCGTCGTATCCACACAATTTCACAAAAATTCTGCTCCGCTTCGAGTTGCAAGTTCGCTATAACTTTTGTTTTACAAAATAGTTGTGCAAGCAACATATACCGCACGAAGCGGAAAATAGTGTAGCGTGTTAATACATATATCTGGTTTTCAGTCATTTCCAACAAAAAGAGTTATAAACAAAAACATACATTTTTCGTTCCAAGATGGCGGCGTTTGTTTACATTTTATAGGATACGACGCAGTTTTGATTCCCAGCCCTGAGCTTTACTCGTGGAGGAAAACATCAAACGCCCTCTTCATGCATTATTCGAGTCATAAACGGCCAACCAACTTTCGGTAACATAGCTCTTGTTCGTAGCGTTGAACGCGAATTATTTACCACACTAAACATTGGGAAACAGATGCCCTGTAACTAGATTATTTGGTCAGCATTTTATGAAATAGGACCGTTTCAAATCATACTGAAATTTCATGAACTAAATCTTACATATAATCATATTATCAGTAATCTACATGTCCACATTTATCTTATTTAAAAAAGTAATCGTTTATCTTCCTTAAACATGACTGTCGCATTTTATAACATTAAAATGAGTTTTGTCACTTATTTCATACAATATATGAAGATGAAGTGATCCTGTTTTAAGTTTAAAAGTTTAAAGAGAATGTGAAAGTTTAAAAATTGATTTTTTGCACAAATGATTGATATTAAGTGACATAAAACTGAGATTTCATTTTTACCTCTGTTTATACACTATATGTACACTATTTGACGGGATACACGAGACAAGAGATAGACACGTGACAAGATACGGAAGTGACGCAGGATACAAATTTAACAATTACTTCTCACTTCCCCTCGGAGCGTGCACGTCAGGGCATCAGCAGAAGATTTGAAAAACCTTAGGATGGCGAAAAATAAACAAATTTCAGAACTTGGAGTGCAGACCAGCTGCCGGTGTCCTGACTAATGCCGAGGGGAGTGACCCTACGTTGTAGGCAGAAACGACGAGGACGGTGTGCCAGGGTGCGCGAGCCCCTTGCACATATAGACGGCTAGTAAGTCAGAGCTTTTGCTTGGCACCAACTACCCTTTTAAATCAGTGACACAAGATATATCAGTGACACAATTCATATCACTGACAAAAGTTATATCAGTGACATAAGATCCAAACGTCACACAAGATATACCAGCGACGCAAGATAATGCATACACGTGACAATGGGGATTCGCATGGCACAAATTACACAATTAACACAATGTAAACACGCGACATAGGATATACCAGTGACACAAGATACATTTGTGACATATAAAATATACAAGTGACACATGATACAACCGTTACACAAGATAAGCAAGCGACAAAAGCTATAAACGAGACTTAAAAACAAATGTCAGAAGTGTAACAAGATAAACGTCACACAATCTACTGACGTAACACAATATTAACACGTGATAAAGATATACACGTGACTCAATATACACAAGATTATCAATATGGTAAGATACTCGCTTTACTCAAGAAACATAAAAGCCACAAGATATACAAGTAACATAAGATACACACGGCAAAATATAAATAAGTGACACTCGTGACACAAAAATACACACACGACACAAGTCATACAAGTGGCAAAAAAATACAAGTTACATGTGTTACACAAGAGTAGCGTAAGACTCGAAGGTGACACAAGATACACAAGGCGTTCACGTGACACCAAATATGACACAAAATACACAGGACGTACGCGTGACATAAAATACACACGTTATACAAGATGCACAAGTGGCATACTGTTCTATTTTATTTTTATTGTATATTAATGAATACTCTTTCATAATAAATTGATTTTTATGAAGGATTGAAAACTCTGAATAATTTATGCAGTTGTGTAAAAAGTTCGTTAGCGTTTATGCACGAGCACGTGATTGGTTGCCAGTGCACGTGTTTGTGAGCATTTTCTTGCGTATCTGTGTCCTTAAAGCATTCGTTTAATTAAAACTGAGGTTAAGTAGTTTAAATATTTACATCTACAAATGGTTTGTTTCAATATCATTATTTCTTTTTTCTTTTTTTTTCAGGAACCAGTTTTAATGTACGACGTCATAGACTCGCTAAACAGGTATCGTCTTAATTAATACAGTATGGAAACAAATAATATTATTTCAGTTATATCTACTTGAATTTCTTAACATTTATTATTCACATTAAATGCAATTTACCAACTTAAAAAAATAATATTTTTTTGTATTTTGTTATTACCAAATTGAACCTGTTTTGTTTCCGAGTGATTAAGTTCTTTAACTTCACACCGCTTGTCTCTTAACGTTTTGAGTTCGAATCCCGCCAGTGGCTTTCGATTTTTTTCATTTGAGTAATCTATACATGCAGGCAAGCTTAAGGAACGTCGGTGGTTCTAGTCAGGTGCCCTTTATTTTCTGCAATAATGTACGGATGAGCACACTAGATTCTTCTTCACCAGTAAAGCTGGGAAGTCGCCATTTGATCTATATTGTATTAGTTCGACGTAAAACCCAACAAAAAAAGAATTAACAACATGGCCTTGATAATGACAACGATATGCAATTTACCTATTTAGATCATTGAAAGTGTGTTCCTAATTTGTACCTATTTGGTTACATACAATGGACTCTTTGTAGAAGAATGCCGATATTGTACACACGTAATAAGCTGTTTAGGTTGCAATATTTAACCTACATGTTATTGTGTGAAATCTTGTTAAAAATTAATAAAACTGTTTGGAAATTTGAACTTGTAATATTTTGCTAGTATAAATTTTAACTCAATAGATACAATTAGGGTCAAAACGTTTTATTCAGTGAATGTGCGCGTTTATATATAGATATATTATGACATTTAGTGTCAATATTGACCAAAAATGAGTAACGATCGGGCGCCAATATCTTGAAAAAATCGTTTGTAAACAGCTTTTTAATAGAACTTTATGTCTCTAAGTAAATAAACATTTAAAGATACTAAGTTATTTGAAACACCAGCCACAGTATTTCTTAAGAAAACTTCACATTTTGTTTCCGTACGCTAGGGTGAAACAAATACCAGTTGTTAAAACTATTGAATGATTCTGTCGTCGAGGTCTTACTTTTATATGTTTAGCTTATGTTGGTATTCAAAGAAAAAACCCTACAGTGAACAAACAAGGCCTATCAAACAAATTGATAATATTGGGAATATTTAAATATTTTCTATATATTAGGTCGGACACGATATAACGTTTACATTATTTATCTGTCCTACTATTGTCAGAATATAGAAGAATAAAACTGGGTATGGAGATGTTAGATAATTCAGATTATGAAGAATTCATGTTATGAAAATGTTACGTTTCGAGTTCAAATCTGCAAGTGTGCACATTTTTTAGTATGGTTTTTATTTTCAGAACGGGTTTTATACTGTGTCACGTAACTTTTAGTTTTCTTCTTATAAACCTGTATTATTTTATTTTTTTATTTTTTTTATTTTAATTTATTTTTTTGCACAATTTAAAGTTAGACTAATGACGGTTAAGCAAAATTAAATGTATTAAATTTTAACTGTCATGAACAGATTGACAGTAAGAAGAATTTTATTCTTTTTGAAATTGCAAATTCCATTCACCACATTTTTTTTTTTTTTTGCTCAAGTCATATAATATTATATTTTTCCTTCCATTAATCACAGCTGTGTTGTTTGTAACTTAACCTGTTGAATGCAAATATGTGTAAAACTAAATGTTCTCAAATAGCATTGCGTGAATAAAAATCATAAGAACTGAAATGTAGTTCTTTGTAAAAAAAACTAAAAAAAGGGGGGGGGAATGAAAAGAAAAAATGCGTTTTGCAGGATTCGAACTAAGGTCTCTACCCTGACAAAGAGAGCAGTCTACCACTACACTATAGTAGTATAGGCGCCGGTTTACCCCCACGACTGCGCATGCGCGGCGCCATATTGGATTCTATATTTAGAATGACATCATCGTTCTATTTTTAGAATGACATCATCGTTCTATTTTTAGAATGACATTATCGTTCTATTTTTAATCTCCCGGAAGTATACGGAGCTGACTTGTATACGCGATTTAGAGCGTGAATCGCGGACATTGAGGGTCAGTCCTCGGCCCAAGACGGGAGATAAAATAAGTATCCAAGCATTTCAAAATTGAATGGCCAAAAATAATGATTCCTTTTGTTTTTATATTTTCCCACACTGCGTACAGTGTACTTGACAACTGATTTAATTATTACTTTTAATCAATGTTCTCTATAATACACGTTTAATTTAACTGAAATAACTAACATTTTAAATGTATTTCTTCATATTTTAAATATCACCCTTAATACATAATTTATCTTATTCATTTTCAAATAAGGTTATTAACATATTTATTTTAAGTATTTCTTTATAAAAACATTTTAATAAAAATATTACCTCTTTACTCCTTAAGCTCCAGCAACGAAATGACTCCAGTATTAAAAAAGTACTATCCCTTTAATGCGCATCGCTCGGATTGATGACGTCAACCAATGCAAATTAAAACAAGCTCCAACATGTCGCGGCGTCTATTTATTTAAGGCCAGCTGGGCGGACAATTTAAAGTAAACATGTCAAATTTGATCCTTTAAAGTCGCCGCACTGTTTGGCGTGTGTGATTTAAGAGCAGATGTGCG
The DNA here is from genome assembly GCF_026571515.1 of Ruditapes philippinarum. Lineage (NCBI taxonomy): Eukaryota > Metazoa > Mollusca > Bivalvia > Venerida > Veneridae > Ruditapes > Ruditapes philippinarum. The sequence continues at coordinate 3,776 of NW_026854504.1, read as the reverse complement.
GACAAAAGGCTATTCAGTTGTCAAAATTAATCCATTCAGAATGTCAACAATGTTTGGCGTATGTTGATTTAAGAGCAGATGTGCGGACAATGGTCCATTTAACTGTCAAAATTAATTCCTTTAAAGTCGCCGCAATGTTTGGCGTCTTGTTTATTTAGGGAAGAATACTTTAATAATGGTCTATTCATGTGCCAAGGCTAGCTTGTTTACATTATTTGGCGTGAGTTGATTTAAGTTCGAAAGAGTTAACAAAGGTCATTTAAGTGTTAAAATGAATCTCTTTAAAGTTGCCACTTGGTCTGGCGTATGTTTATTTAGGAACGGATATGCGGACAATGCTCCATTCAAACGTTTATCCGTCTAAAGTTAAAGCGGGTTAGCAATAAGCTATTGAAGTTTCAGTTTACCACTGGGGCATAATTTTAAACTCATTTTGGAAAAGAAATGCCAACATGATTTTAAAACTGATCACCACAAATGTGCAAAATTATAAAAAAAAAACACTATTATCAATGGTCACTAAAACCAAACAAAAAATACAACAGAAAAGGCGTTTTTTCGTCTTTTGTGCAACATTTACGATATACAGTTTGATTTTTTTTTCGCATAAAATGGTAGACCTGACAGAATGCTTCGAAATAACCCCAAGGTTCTCGATTCGATTTTTTAGTTGTTCTCGAGTTATGGCCCTTTATCGATTTTTAAACTATTTTTTTCAAAAGTCCATAAAACCCTTAGATTTATATGCCGTTTTGAAAGATCTTTGCGCGAGTAGATACAGAAAATGTATTATTATATGGATCTATCTCTTACCGTTTTTGAGATAGGAGAGTTTGAATATGGCAGACAAAATCACTCATGCATATATAATACGTATAACTTTTTTTGTTACTGGACATAACATAGGCATGTTGCATATCAAACGAAAGGTCTTGACAAATGCTACGAGCTCGTACTGTTAAACCGAGAGTGAAATCACTCATGCGTAAAAACATTAAAATAACTAAAATAAGCTTACCCCAGTCTTTACTCCTCGCCTATTAAACTATTTATGACAAATTTACGACAGGTTTAAACTGGTATTGCTATTTTGATCAGCCAATGAAATTGAAAAACGATGACGTCTAACAATAGACAGCCTCGTTTTGAAACCCACTCTTTTTCATTAACCAATGAAAAGTGGAGAAGGATAACTGGATAAATTTTGACATAAAAAACGCCTTTTTTGTCTTTTATGCAACACTTACGATATCGATTTTCAAGATATTTTGTTTCATTTGATATACCTTACCAAATGCTTCAAAATAAACCCTAGGTTCTCGATTCGATTTTAAGCCGTTCTCGAGTTATGGGTCCTTTAGCGATTTTTAAACCAATTTTTTCAAAGTCCATAAAAACCGTGAAATGTATATACCGTTTTGAAAGATCTCTGCGAGTAGATACAGAAAATGTATTATTATATGGATCTATCTTTTACCGTTTCTGAGATAGGGAGAGTTTGAATATGGCAGACAAAATCACTCATGCGGAAAAACGCGCATAACTTTTTCGTTTATGAACGAAACATAGGCTTGTTTGGTATCAAATTGAAGGTCTTGACGAGTACATTTTACTAACGCGATCAAACCGGATGTTAAGTCACTCGTGCGTGAAATTCATTTATTCTCCACAACCAACGGACCGATCTTATCAATACCTGTATCGAACGAAAGGTATTACTCACTAAATTCAGAAAATGTATATTTTTGTATCGCTGACTTGATAGGGCACGAGATATGAAGTAAAATCACTCAAGCGTAAAATGTGGAATGACGCCTTCCTTAGTCAACATAACCCGGTCATGTTTGGTATCGTACGAAATGTTTTAAGGTGCTCTTTATGAATATGGACTAAAAATCACTAGTGCATAAACGCTCTTATTTCTATTAAACATTCTTCATTGAAAATACTATACTTGAAATATAAACTCAACTTACTGCGTAATGATGTTTACTCTTTGACGTCCAATCACCAAAATGACTGAAGTCACCACTGCGATACATTATGCGCATGCGCTGATCTAAATTTAGAAATGACATTGTCCAATCTAACAGCAGTTGGTCTTTTCTTACGGACTGAATGTAACCAATCAGACAGAAGATTTATTTGACCAATGATTTTGGTCACGTGACTATTTATAACAACATAAATAGATGAATAAACGTCATGCCAAAAATAGCAGCCAATCAGATTTTAATACGTGTGTATAAAAAAAGAATGTTTTTTCTGCGTATATTTTATTACTGAAAACAGGATTTGTCATTTATTAATTTTCCTGCTCCTTCACCACCACCACCATTAATCTCCTGCTCCTTTACCACCACCACCACCACCACCACCACCACCGCCGCCGCCGCCGCCGCCGCCACCACCACCACCACCAGGAACCATCACCACAACCATCTCTTACCGTTTCTGAGATAGGAGAGTTTGAATATGGCAGACAAAATCACTCATGCAGAAAAACGCGCATAGCTTTTTCGTTTATGAACGAAACATAGGCTTGTTTGTTATCAAATTGAAGGTCTTGACGAGTACATTTTACTTACGCGATCGAACCGGATGTTAAGTCACTCGTGCGTGAAATTCATTGATTCTCCCCAACCAACGGACCGATCTTATCAATACCTGTATCGAACGAAAGGTATTACTCACTAAATTCAGAAAATGTATATTTTTGTATCGCTGACTTGGATAGGACACGAGATATGAAGTAAAATCACTCAAGCGTAAAATGTGGAATGACGCCTTCCTTAGTCAACATAACCCGGTCATGTTTGGTATCGTACGAAATGTTTTACGGTGCTCTTTATGAATACCGGACTAAAAATCACTAGTGCATAAACGCTTATTTTCTAATTAAACATTCTTCATTGAAAATACTGTACTTGAAATATAAAACTCAACTTACTGCCTAATGATGTTTTACTCTTTGGACGCCCAAATCACCCAAATGACCTGGAAGTCACCACTGCGATACATAATGCGCATGCCGCTGATCTAAATTTAGAAATGACATTGTCCAATCTAACAGTAGTTTTGGTAACTTTCTTTCTTACGGGATTGAATGTAACCAATCAGACAGAAGATTTTATTTGACGAATGATTTTGGTCACGTGAACTATTATAACATAATATAGATGAATAACGTCATGGCCCAAATTAGCAGCCAATCAGATTTTAATACGTGTATATTATAAAAAGAATGTTTTTTCTGCGTATATTTTCATCACTGGAACTAGGGATTTGTCATCTATTACCACATCTTATTACAACACCACCACCACCACCACCAACAACCGCCGCCGCCGCCGCCACCCCGCCGCCGCCCACCGCCGCCGCCACCACGCCGCCGCGCGCCACAACCACCGTCCAGCCACTGCCAGCGTCACCACCACCACCACCTACCACCAGGAACCATCACCACACCAGGTGGGATGGTTTCACTGGTGGTGGTAGTGGTGGTGGCGGTGGCGGTGGTGGTGGTGGGGCAGCGGCGGCGGCGGTGGTGTTGGTGGTGGGGCGGCGGCGGCGGCGGTGGTGGGTAATAGATGTGGTAATACGATCGACAAATCCTGTTTCGACGTGATAAAATATACGCAGAAAAACATTCTTTTTATACACACGTTTTAAAATCTGATTGGCTGCTAATTTTGGCATGACGTATTCATCTACATGTTTTTATGTTATAAATAGTCACGTGCCAAAATCATTGGTCAAATAAATCTTCTGTCTGA